>NW_026943821.1:6161633-6424133 GCF_035594765.1 Anolis carolinensis | reverse complement strand
CATCTATACTGTGGAATCAATGCAGTTTGACACCACTTGAACTACCATGGCCCAATGCTATGGAATCCTAGGAGTTATAGTTTGGTGACTAACATGCTATGGCAGAGAAGACAAAAGACTTTCTAAAACTACCATCCCGTGGTTCCATACCATAGAGCAGGGGTCCCCAAACTAAGGCCCGGGGGCAGATGCGGCAACCAAGGTCATTTACCTGGCCCCTGCCCTCAGTTTTATAATATAATATTTTTATATCAGTTTTAATAATATAATATTGTATATACATATAATATATATAGAAATATTACAATGTAATACTAATAATAATACCATATAATAATATTAATTATATATTATATATTACATGTAATATTACTAATAATATTACAATATAGTGGTATAATTCAATATAGTAATATATAATACTAATATTGTTCTATGCTAATAATATAATATATTGTATATAGATATAAATTTTAAGCTGCTCTGAGTCCCCTTCGGGGTGAGAAGGACAGGATATAAATGTAGGAAATAAATAAATAATAAATAAATAAATTTTGACTTTGGCTCGCCCAAAATCTGAAATGACTTGAAGGCACACAACAACAATAATCCTAATTAACTTGACTATCTTGTTGGCCAGAAGCAGGTCCACACTTGCCATTGAAATCCTGATCGGTTTGAGTTGGTTAAAATTGTTTTTATTTTTAAATATTGTATTTTTCTTTCATTGTTGTTGTTGTTGTTGTTTTTGCACTACAAATAAGACATATGCGGTGTGCATAGGAATTTGTTCATTTTTTTTTCCCTTCAAATGATCATTGGGCCCCTCAACAGTCTGAAGGATTGTGGACCGGCCCTCTGCTTTAAAAGTTTGAGGACCCCTGCCATAGAGCCATGAAAGTTAAACGTGGTCTCAAACTATACTAGCAGAGATTCATCCTTCGTCTTCTTCGATTTTCTTGACTGCAGTCTCCATTTGGATTCAGTTTGTTCCCTGCTCTTACAAGGCAGCAGTCTCCTCTTCCAGTTCCAGCTAGAACAGGTTTTCTGAACTGATGCCCCTCTCTCCCCGTTGCGTTGCACGTCTTTCCTCTCTGAGGACATCTTGGTGAATAATTCAGGGCCCGGGCTGGTTCTGACAGCCCCCTGTCTTCTCCTTGGATGGGGCTTGTCATCTTCCATCCTGTCTCCGCGCCTCTGAGCAAAGAAAAAGTGGCGGAGACCTGGCCCGACCTTCTCCCTAAAAGGAGGAGGGGGCAGGACTGTGTCTCGCTGGAGCCTGAACATACAATAAGTGGAGAAACAACATCCTGGTCTGTGAAGTGGCAAAATTCGGATTTGGTATCCACTCAATATTTGGGGAGTGGGAGAAACAAGCAATACACCGTCGGCCTTCCACATTTTGTGGTTTGGTCATTCACAGATTTGATCTCGGAATCACTAGGTCCTCAAGGGCGAATCTAGTTGGTGTTAGAGGACTAGAAACTCCTAGACAGATGTTTACAAAATATAGCAATGGTTGGGGTAGAGAGAAGAGAAATTACAAGTCCCTTTGCCCTAAAGGGGCCGGGCTGTGGCGCAGGCTGGTAAACAGCTGCTGCAATAAATCACTCTGACCATGAGGTCATGAGTTCGAGGCCAGCCCGTGGCGGGGTGAGCACCCGACAATTAAAAATACAATATAGCCCCTGCTCGTTGCTGACCTAGCAACCCGAAAGATAGTTGCATCTATCAAGTAGGAAATAAGGTACCACTTCTAAAGTGGGGAGGCAAGTTTAACTAATTTACAACGTTGGAATGAGGAAGTGCCATCAGAGTGGACGATGAAGCAGCTGCTCCCCCCTGTGGCCAGAATCGAACATCCCCTCAGGAGAAGGTTAAATAGCCTCTGCGTCTGTCTGTCTGTCTGTCTCTGTCTTGGTTTGATGTGTTTATGGGCATTGAATGTTTGCCCTATATGTACATAATGTGATCCTCCCTGAGTCCCCTTTGGGGTGAGAAGGGCGGAATATAAATACAGTAGAGTCTCAAAAATCCAAGCCTCTGGATAATCCAAGCCATTTTTGTAGTCAATGTTTTCAATATATCGTGATATTTTGGTGCTAAATTCGTAAACACAGTAATTACAACATAACATTACTGTGTATTGAACTACTTTTTCTGTCAAATTTGTTGTATAACATGAAGTTTTGGTGCTTAATTTGTAAAATCATAACCTAATTTGATGTTTAATAGGCTTTTCCTTAATCCCTCCTTATTATCCAAGTTATTCGCTTATCCAAGCTTCTGCCGGCCCGTTTAGCTTGGATAAGTGAGACTCTACTGTACTGTAAACTAAATAAATAAATAAATAAATAAAGTAATCTCCTTTGTCCATACAGCGGAGATGTTTGACTTACCCTATTTCAAACCAGCCAGTGTGATGGGAGACATAGTCTAATGCAAAGTTGTCAAACTCATTTCCATCGAGGGCCACATCAGACCTCTGAATCCATGGATGGAAAATCCATGAATACAGAGGGCCAACTATAGATTTTTTTTAAAGTAGTAGTTGGTAGTCCATAGTTTTTACCCAGTTTGGGACCCCAGAAGTTATTGAATGACAGCTCCCATCGCTTTTGATTATCCATCATGAAGACTGGGGATAATGGGGATTGCAACCCAACAGCACTTGTGGCGCTGAAGTTGGGGAAAGGCTAAAGGACATTTTAAACTCAGCCGTCATTTCCGCAAGCCTTGTATCTAAACCCAAACCCCACTCTCCTGACTAAGCAGAACAAACGGCAGCCTTCCAAGGGTTACTGGATCACAACTCCCATCAGCTCTAGTCATGATGTCTAATGGTGAGGAATACAGGAGTTGTAGTCCAGCATTTGGAAGACGGCCATATAAAATGACACAGAGGGCTAAATTTGCTCCGTTGGCCTTGAGTTTGACACACGTGCTCTTATGCATCCAAAGGGTTTCAGAGTGAAAGGATTTCAAACCCAAACAAGTTGGCATGATAAAGGCAAGGACTGCAGTTGTTGGGGACACACACAGTGGCTTCAGGTGAAACAGATGAGACGCGGTCAATGAAGGTGTGGTGGAAGGGATGATGGGCCAAATGGGACTCCATTTCTTGTGATGGGCTTTCTGTCCTTGTGCCTTCAAGTGGTTTAAGGGCTGGATTGTGACTCCAGAGTCTGGGGTTCGAATTCCCAATTGATCAAGGAAAACCATTGGGAGACCTTGGGCAAAGTGCATACTCCACTGAACAAACCTTTCCAGTGATAAGTTTACCTTGGGTTCCCCATAATTTGGAAACATCTTGAAGTCACTCAGCATTAAAACAATGCATGATCATTGTGTTGTCAAAGACTTTCATGGCCAGAATTACTGGGTTGCTGTGGGTTTTCCGGGCTGTATGGCCATATTCCGGAAGCATTCGCTCCTGACGTTTCGCCTGCAAATTATGAGGATGAGGAAACTGAGGATGGCAGGCATCCAGATTGTGAGGTCTTTTGAAAACTAGGCAGGTGGGGTTTCTATATCTGTGGAATGTCCGGGCTGGGAGAAAGAACTCTTGTCTGTTTAAGGAAAGTGTAAATGTTGCAATTGGCCACCTTGAATAGCATTGAATAGCCTTGCAGCTTCAAATCTATTGAAAATGAACAAAATCTGGCTACCAATATTTTAAAAACTCTAAAATCAGGGCAGTAAATAAAGAACAACACTCAGAAGACAGGGGAATTCCAGACAGGAAGCGATCAAGGCCACCTAACACCTCCCAACAGAGGATTCCCCCAGACAGAAAGTAGCCAGGCTTTGAAGCTGCAAGATTATTCAGTGCTAATCAAGGTGGCCAGTTGCAACATTCACACTTGCCTCCAACAGACAAGAGTTCTTTCTCCCACCCTGGACATCATTCCACAGACATATAAACCCCACTTGCCTAGTTTTCAACAGACCTCACAACCTTTGAGGATGTCTGCGATAGATACAGGTGAAACATCAGGAGAGAATGCTTCTGGAACATGGCCATACAGCCTGGAAAACTCACAGCAACCCAATGCATGATCATTCTTCCATCTCCACAAAGCAAATGGCAGTACTGTAGAGTCTCACTTATCCAAGCCTCGCTTATCCAAGCCTCTGGATTATCCAAGCCATTTTTGTAGTCAATGTTTTCAATATATCGTGATATTTTGGTGCTAAAGTCGTAAATACAGTAATTACAACATAACATTATTGCATATTGAACTACTTTTTCTGTCAAATTTGTTGTATAACATGATGGTTTGGTGCTTAATTTGTAAAATTAAAACCTAATTTGATATTTAATAGGCTTTTCCTTAATCCCTCCTTATTATCCAAGATATTTGCTTATCCAAGCTTCTGCCGGCCCGTTTAGCTTGGATAAGTGAGACTCTACTGTATATTCAAATTGTATTTGGTAGCCAAAAAGGGGCTTAACTGGGTGTCAAGGGAGTGAGGGGGCTTTATGCTGTTGCAAACACCATTGTTGCATTATTCCATCAATCTATTACTTGCATTAAGAGGAAATTTCCCATTGACACCCAAAAGTTTTAGGGTAATGAGGATCTGTCATTTCTCAAGCACTACGCCTTTATGGAAACAGCCTAGAAAACTACTTTTCGAAATCTAATCCTCATGTTTGTGGAAATGCTCGCTGAGTTTCTGGGAAATGTAGTTCATAAAAGTAACTTTCCTAAGTTCAAAGCAGACTTTGCAAAGAAAGAGAACATAAGCCCTTTATTCTTTCTTTTTATGGTTCCTCATCTCCCTGCAGGGAAAAATAGGACAAACATATTGGGAATAAAAAATAAGGGAAACACACACCTAACATATAAATAAATCATTCTTTTAAAAATGGCACTTCATTGCTTTTGTTTTTACAGTTATGATGCATTAACATGTGGCTGCAGGAGGAGACAGCTTGGAAGAGACATTCCATTTTGTAAGAAAAGTTCTGGAAATTCCCTTTGCCAAGATGCCGGGAGCCGCATGTATTCCCCCCCCCCCCAAAGGTATCTCTTTCGTAATTATTTTTGACTCTGTGATACTCTCTAGATTGAGTTATTCTTTTTTCCCCATTCAGTCCCAGCCTAGAACTCTTTCACTTACTGTATTTGCATCTCCTTGTTCACGTCTCCTTTTCCTTTGATGCCTAAGCAATATTTCTAAAAGCTCAAGCGAAATTTGATGGTGCTGCAATGACAGAAATTTGGGGACTGAAGGAATATTTAATATTTATTTAAGGATGAAATCGTCCTCATTTTGCCTACCCAATAACTTCTCCCTTGCTCCCCAACCTTTTAATAACACTAAACCTCGCTGTCCTTTTCTATCTCACACCTGAACCCGACATCTGCCATTCCAGCCTGTTTCCCCGGGTCCTGCTACTGCAGTGGATAATCTGGCAGTAAGACATGCATAAAAGGCACTCTTCAAGGTTCCTAGTGATATTCTTGAAACTGGGGTAGTATTTTGAGTTAGCTCATAACGTTCGACCTAAAACCCAGAGCGTATTTTCCACCCTATTAGAGCCACAAGTATGCGTCCTTCTTCCAGTTTCCCCATAAACGATGAAAGTTGTCACTCAACATTGTTGGGAATGATAGTGGAGGGTAGTGTGATGGTGAACATGTTAGCTGTTCCAAGTCAAATACTTAAGTGTTTCGTTTTAAAAATGTGGCTATTAAGGGCAAAATTATGACAAAGTCAGATGCTTTCCTATTCTAGATTGTATGTATTTAATTTTTGTTAAGATACTTGGACCAGTATGGTTCTTAGTAGACCATATCGATATTCTTCAAAGAAAATAGTTGTGTTCCTGTTTCCCCCCGCAGTTCCTTAATCATGCCAAATGTTTTTAGTCTTGTCTAAAATATCTAGGACTGTTTTTGTCATACCACAGTGGCTGTCCATGGTTTCCTTAACATATTTAAATTTGGGTTCATGTTGTTACCCTCAGCCGGAAGGCACTATTATGATGGCACTAGAAGATACAGTAGAGTCTCACTTATCCAACACTCGCTTACCCAACGTTCTGGATTATCCAACACATTTTTGTAGTCAATGTTTTCAATACATCGTGATATTTTGGTGCTAAATTCGTAAATACAATAATTACTACATAGCATTACTTCGTATTGAACTACTTTTTCTGTCAAATGTGTTGTTAAACATGTTTTGGTGCTTAATTTGTAAAATCATAACCTAATTTGATGTGTAATAGGCTTTTCCTTAATCCCTCCTTATTATCCAACATATTCGCTTATCCAACATTCTGCTGGCCCGTTTATGTTGGATAAGTGAGACTCTACTGTAATGCTGAGGATTAAGGCACCATACTGACCCCTAGTGACAGAACCATGCCTTTACAGCATCAACAATAAGGGAGGGGAAACATAACTGTCCTAAAATCGAGTGGGGATATCAGTTTCAGCCAAAAACCTATTCTTTTTCCTTGATAACCCAATTCATAAATGAATCACAAAGCCACCTCGGCTATTTTGAATCACTTAGGTTTGGATTCAAGATACTCCATTTCTTCCTTCTCTTCAAACCTCAAAGCCAGACAGGATGAAAGGGAAACTCACAAATTTGGCTCCCACAAATTCAGTCCCATCTGCTTCTGCCAGACTGAAATAATTGAAGCAATGCTTTCCAAATGGATTGTTATCTTACAGTTGGAAGCATGTCTTGATCGTTTAGACCAGTGGCGTCCATCCTTTGGCCCTCTGGGTGTTTGGGGCTCCAACTCGCAGAAACCCTTGCTAGCTTGTCCAACGGATAGAAATTCTTGAAACTGAAGTCCAAAATACCTGGAGGACCAAAGATCTGACACCACTGCTTTAGACAAAAGAAAGGTATTAGTGCATGTCATGGTAGATGGACTTATGGCATTCCAGATGTTGTTGGCCCAAGATTTTCCTCCTCCTCATCTCATCATTGGCCATACTGGCTGGAGCAGAAACAAATTGAACCCAGTCTGCATTTGGAAAATCTTTCAGACAAGAGAAGTTTTAATGCATGCTACAATGGGTAACCTATGGTATTTCAGATGTTGGGCCACAACTCTCATAGTAGCCCATCACTGGCTATACTGGTTGGGGCAGAAGAGCACTGAATCCAATTTGCATCTGGTAGCTCATATCTTCCTCATTTTTAGTATAAAGAGTGTTGGCTCTCCACCCATTGCATCCCCGATATATTTTAGGCAACTGGTATCTCTGCTGCATCTTGCATTAGAGCAGTGGTTCTCAACCTGGGGGTCCCCAGATGTTTTTGGCCTACAATCCTCACCCGCTGTTAGGATTTCTGAGAGTTGAAGGTCAAAAACATCTGGAGACCCCAGGTTGAGAACCACTGCATTAGAGCATCCAGATGATCCTCTGCAGAGATGTGGCCAAGCTGACATTGCACCTAAATTGAAGGCAAGACGAAGCAGGCCTTCTTGAAGGAGGGGGCGTTTCTGTCATGTATCTTTCCCAGCAGGAGAGGTTGGTTCATTCCATGGAACAGTGTGTGATTCAGCGAGACAGCAAGAAATCTCACAATTGCAGACAAGGACCTGGGGCTCAAGGATCGACCACATATTCCGACAAGACACAGATGGGCCTGGCCTCTCGGTCCGAGGAAGACCCTCTCAGGCCCTTCTAAGCGGACCCCGTGCCTGGTTCATGGGACAAGGAAGGGGTGGGTGAGTGGAAAGGAAATGATGAGGCCTAGATGTCGCTTCCTTGCTGTGACACCTCCCTCCCAGCTCCATTAGTAAAAATGAGTTAAGAGATTGTCGTGAAATGTAAAGAAAAAACGACAACGGAAGACGGAAGTGATGTCGTGAATGGACATTTATCATGACAGAAATGAGTTAATAGTATTAGCACTAAAAAAATGCTGACTTCACTGAGCACAAAATCAATACACAACTTTACACTAAAACACACAAACCTACCAAGACACTCAGGTTTTTTTTTGTTGGTTTTGCTATGTAGCCATGATGATGGAGTTGGTTACTTGTTGGCTCTTTTTCTCCTTTTCTCTCTCTCTCTCTTTCTGTCTCTCTCTCTCTCTCTTATTTTTTTAACAATAAAACATTTTTAATCATACCCCTCTTGGTTTTCCCTTCCCACCCCCATTGGCACCATCCCACGTGAATAAATAAGATTGCTGTTAAAAGGAGAGGTTGGATGGAGAACAAAAATCCAGAATGATTGGAGACAGTTGCATAAAAGGTATTGGAGGTTTGTACATTGATCAATGGATGCTGAAAAAGGCCTCGCCCAAAATCAGACTGTTGCCCCATTGAAACCAATCTTAGGGTCCTTTTACACCACCATATAATCCGGAATCTCAAGGGAGATAGTTCACATAATCTGCTTTTGAATTGGATTATTGAGTCCACACTGCCAGATACAGCTGTGTGGATTTTATACAGCTGTGTAGAAGGGGCCTTGGTGATTCTGACTGGCAGCCAACTTTATGGAGCCTTAGATATCCTTTGAGGTCTTCTGTGAAAATCTGTAGGATTTCAACACAGATTTGAACCCACAAAGCTCTGTACTTCAGCTGCTTAAGGAACTAAAAGAAGGAAGAGATGGGCATTCATAAGACATTGAGACAAAAGGGGTATCAAGCTGGCATTGCTGTTCTGGTTTAAAACAGAAAAGCACTCCCTTTGAGGGAGACACAGTATGAATGCAGCAACATTTAAATTTTCCTCCTCTAATTTTCATTGACTACAGCACTGAATATTTGCCTTTTTGTATATAAACAGCTCTGAATCCCCTTGGGGAGAAAGGGCAGTCTATAAATAAAGTAATTATTATTATTATTATTATTATTATTATTATTATTATTATTATTATTATTATTATTATTTTGCCACACAAAGTTATGCTTTTCTCACTGAGGAGGCTGCTTCATAGCAAATACGGTTTCAGAACCAAGCTCTATCCTAACGTTTCCAATTCTGAAATGTTTCTAAGTCGCAGGAGTTGCTGCCATCGCCATTTCCCACAGCTACACATTTTCATCTGCACATTTTCCTAACAAACTATACAATCACCTCTCAACTTTCATGGGCCTCATATCAACAGATTTGATAATAGACAAATTACGTGGAAATGTTTTCTCTAGACACTTATAGACACAGTGTGACTATATGATCAGCATCCACTGGAGCCTGGTGGATCAAGATATACCTAGAGAGGTGTCCTTTCAGGTTAAAAAAATTGGTTTTCCCACTTTCACAGGGCTGCAAATGTTGAGGGCAAATGTATTTCCTTTGGACTGCAAAGATGAAATTGAATAGACCTTTGAAAGGCGACAAGGCTTGTTCTCCTTTATCAGAATCTTGGGATGGGAAGTCAAACTGGCACCAGATCATTGGCTGAACTGGACCAAATTTTGCCAATCTCAGATCCTGAAAGTAAACTTCAGACACCACATCTATCTGGCTGGGGAAAAAATCTTACATTTGTGTTTTTTAAAGGAAAGGAAATATATTATGGCACCTCTTTCTGTCTGATATTTTTACATAATATGTGGGAAAGTGGGAGCATTCAGATGCAACGCCCAATCTCTGCAGCCAAAGTGGTGTGGCACGGACCAAAGAAAAACTTTAAATTATTCCCAATGGCATCATAACTCTTTCTGCTACCTCCCAAAACATTTTGGAATATATTGATTCTGTCCACCCTCAAAACCTCCAGCACTTTTATGCACCGACACGTCTCTGATGTTTGAGAACACAAAATCAATGGTCTCCCTCTTTTTCCCTTGCCCTCCCGCATCCCGCAAACACGTTCAAACAGAAACAGAGTATTTACAATGAAGCGATGGTGGAGAAACATTTTGTTGTTGTTGTTCACAGTTAAAAGAGAAAAAATGTGACATCAAATAATCTCATTCAGTAGTCTAAATTGTAAGAATTTGACAGTCTGTTGCACTTTGTCTTTTCCCCTAATATTTATATATTTATATATATAATTTTAATTTATTTTTCTGTTTTGTTTTGTTGTTGTTTTTTGTAATATGGAAGATGAGGAAAAAATCCAAAAAACACAGGTTTTGATGAACACAGAAGGAGGGAGGTTATAAGTTCAAAATGATGAAAGGGTGAAGCTCGAAAGTTCAGAAGACGGGTTGAAACAAGGTGGAAATTGTCCCCGGCAGCGAGAGAATTCGAGATGGAATCCCCCAAAATTCAGATGAAGCAAAGGTTTGACATTTTTTTTAAAAAAACAAACAAACAAACAAACTTTTAAAAGGTGAGTGCTGTATTCCCCCTGAAAAAAAAAAAACACGCTAGAAATGTTCTCGATGCTGAGAATGATGAAGGTGGATTTGGAAAAAAAAAGCAGTCCGGAGGTAGCCGACCATGGTATAAATAGTCCCAACGCTGCTTTAGGTAAGTGTTTTTTAAAAATAATATATATATATGTACTTATATATATATTTATATATAGAACTTTTGTGGCGTGCGAACTTGTTCGAAATGCTGGATGGAAAGGATGCTCCAGAGAATGAGTGTGTCCTGACACAAATTAAAAAAGGGCTTTTGAGGAAAAGGGGAGAGCGGCGAAAGGGGAGAATGAGGGCTTGGCACTCAACAACTGGGATGTACACACATGTGGAGGAGGAGAGGACTTTTTATCCGGAATAGGATCCCATTCAATCTTATCAAATGCATTTCCTTCCTCTTCCTTGTCTTGCTTTGTCTTTTTCTCACCTTGCCACCAAACCCCCTTTTTATTTTAAACATGGCTGCCTAAAAAAACTTAAAAAAGAAAAGAGAAAAAAAAACAAGAACAGTGATATGGTAAATGCAAAGGGGAAACAGTAAGTGGAGAGGAGATGATAACAAGACGATTCTCACTCCCCTCAACTGCTGGGCAAACACAAATGTTTCTTATGAGATATAAGGATGCATATTGGCCCTCCAGGACATTGAATATGTAATAATCCTTTGATAAGTTACAGCCCCATTTCTGTCTTGCCTTCCAAAGCTCTTTGAACACACCTTGGATTGGCAGGAGGAGCCTGGAGGGCACACCTCAAATGCAGAAAGTTTCCCTTTTGGATAGAGAGTGGAGTGCCAGCAGCAAAGTCCAGCTAGACCATCTCCACAGCTGATTATTATTATTATTATTCTTTTATTATTTGATTCATAAAAATCTGGCTCATATTTGGCACATTGAGAGCTCATAAAGTCCCGGTTGTCACCAAAGCAGGTTTCGCTGCCACTTCGCTGGAGCAACAGCGTCTCTGTGTGAAGAGGGCAGGAGGTTCAAAGCACCCAGGAATTGCTGCTTTTGAAACTTATTTAAAACGGAAGGAAAGGAGAGTCAGGATATACCAAGACAATCCAGAAGAGAGAGGGGAGGCGATTGGAAAAACTCACCAGTTCAAAAACGTGCCCACCAATCTTCAAGGTTCACCATGCCACTCAATACAGTATCATACCCTCCACTTCCCATTTGGACACCAAGATTGTAAACCAAGATTATCTTTTCTCAAGGAGATCAGAGTTTAAGGAGCATTAGGTGAAGAAAGGATAATGTGCCTTGATCCTTCTCCCTCAAAACTCAACATTGTTCCATCTCATCATGGAAAACAGCCAAAGATAAACCATGGCTACAAACCAACAAGAAGAAAATTTTGGTGGCAACCTCAAGGGTAAGTCCAAATGGAATACGTGAAGCCTAATTTAGACAAAACTGGTTCAGGTTTAGGATTAACTCCATTGGAAAACAATGAAATGGGCCTTAGGGCTGCTCTAAAATCCCATCAAAAGTCATGTAAAGGGACTTTTGCTGGATTGAGCATTTGGTTTCCAAGCAGAGGCATGTTCTCCTCCCTTCTATTCAACAGTCCAGTTTGATGGAGGAAATATATCAGGTCTTAGCTCAGAAAACACTGGACATGGATCTACAGTGTAGGAGTGACTTAAAAATGCCTCCTTCATGGTGTCTCCTTTCCTCTTTTACACCTTTCCTCCAAAACCAGCATATGTGCAAGGTGACAGAGGTTTTCCTACCAAAGCAAGATTGGGCTTTTCAACATACAGAAATTGGACATGGTTTCACAAAGCAGATTCCCCCTCCCAAAAGGAGTCAGTATACAATCGTATGCTCCCTGCCTCCTTGAGTTACGGGGCAAAAGACCCGTGCCTCCATCATCACCATTCAGCATCAAGACAGCTCCAGAGAAGACCGCTGAGAACAGAACTGAAGGTCTCCCTTTTTTTAATAGAAAAAAGTAATATATTTATTTAAAAGCCACTAAAGATCCTCACGTCAGATCCGCTAACAAGTCCTAAGCTTCACTTTTTTTAAACAACTTTTGTTTTTAAATATCAAAATGCCCCTGCGGTCCCCATTCCCCCAACCCACCCTCCCCTCCCCGCCCCAACCATTTTCCTTGTTAAAAATCTGTTTAAATAGCTGCATGTCATCTATAAATAATAGTTTGGCACTTCAAAAATGAGGGAGGGAAAGTGCGTCTTTTTAAACAGGATATGTCAATAATATTCTGGGAATTTGACTGTTCCAAGGGACAGTAATGGTTCCCAAAGTGCAGTGGATACAATGCTGCTCTCATCCCACCTTACTCCGTTCAGCAAGTTTGGTTTCTTCAAAGAGAGGAACAAGGAATTAATTTTGTGGGATCTGAAAGAGGGAAGTGGAAGAGGAGCTAAGAAAAAAGATACAAGGGGCAATTTTACCCATCTCACATTTCAGTGGCTCTAACCCCCTGGATGTTGTCCTTAGCCCTAATGTCTTTTGGTTGAAGGGCAAAGAAGACAACTAGATTCAGGAATGCTTCACCAAAACTCCTTTTCACTCAAGAAACTTGGTACAAAAACTAGTTAAAATATCCTCAGCAAGGAACTCCATGTGGAAATCCCAACATCTGAAGAGATCCTGCTGCTTCCTAACGCAACGGCAGGTGAGGTTGCCCAGCATGGGCTCACCCAAGCTTTGGGGCACCAAAATAGTCCTCACCATCATCATCTTGCTGACATTCATTCATTTCAGTGAAGGTAACAGAAATTTGAACCTGGGCAAAATAATGAAGCTATGGATTGACTGACAAGTTTATGATATTTCACCAACAAAGCAGAAAAGGTTTTATCTTTTGGGGAGTGGCATGCCAGCTAATCACCAGAGTGCCTATCTGATCTGAGAAGTGCTATTCCTCACATAAAAGCCAGGGATTTTGAGTTCTGCCAGTTTTTTAAAAGTATAAAGCATTCTTCAGAATTGTGCACAATTCTGCAATCCGAAGTGTTATCACCAGGGAGCTGGGTTGGTGAAAGAGGTATGCTCACAAACTGTTAAATTGCATTATGTGTCTTCAGGGGTATGAAATTTGCAGCGCTGACTGGAATTCTAAAGGGTTTGATATCTTTATTTTCCAGGAATCATATATCTTGCCCAACCCATCCAAAAGGCTATTGGTGGCCCCTGGATGTTTTATGCCAATTTTATGCAAGCTATAACCAGACCGCTGTGATATATCATGGCAATAAATGGCAGAACTCAGTCTCTTAGTTTCATATCTTATAGTTGGGAAGAAAAAAAAGAGGTGAAAAGAAGATAACTTTCTGATCTTTGTAGTTTCAAAAATATACTGAAAGTATATGAGTGAAAGCATCTCCTTTCTACTCCTCACGACTTTCAGGAGGGGCCAAGATTATTCAAAATTACTAAAATGTTGCAGAAATCTGCCAAAGAGGAGAAAGGTTTTTTAAAAAATGGTTTCTTAACATAATTGACCAGGTGGCAGAGTCCGCATGTGCCTTGGCACGAAATCATGATTCTGAGATCCCGAAGGAAGAAGAGGAGGGCAAAGCAGAGCTGATGGAATAAAGCAGAAAGGATAGGCTGGGAAAATATTGTCAAAATATCTGCAGCATTTCGGAGAAGGCAGGGAACTGGGTAAGGAATATCACTCTATGTTGTAAGCATCCACAATATTTAAAAAGACGCAGACTAAAGAATTTGGCACATTTTCCCTTTATATCCCTCTCCCACCCTCCTGTCCCTAACACAAAAGCCTGATATGCGAGACACACGTCTAAAACAGCAGCAATATTTTGTTCATCATAAAAAAAACCCCAGGAGGCCTGGAATCTCCGCCAGTGTAAACAGAGGCCACCATTCCTTGCTGCCTGTCTCCCCTCTGCTTTAGTTAGCAAGCAAACCTTCCATAGATAAAATGCTGGCTTCAGCAGCTCTCTTCACTCTGTAGGATCAGTGCAAGATGCTATAGAGATATTGCTTCCTTTACATTTTTAATAGTATATAAGATTCACATTTGAGATTTGCTCCCTAGTGGTTTTAGAGTCTTAAGACTCTCCCCTTCAGTCTAAGAAGGAAAAAACAGAACTAAGATACATGCTATCACATACTAAGATATTAATACTCTGCCCCCTTCCCCATCCCCTTATGCGCCCAGAGCCTCACTCACATCCAGACACAGAATTGGCCTTAAGAACTAGTCTAGCAAACCTAAGAGGTTGGAGGAGTGTGCGCAGCTATCTTCCATCCCATCCTCCACCCCAAACACACCCCATCCACCTCCATGCTTCAGAAAGAGTCAGGAAGGAATTAAAATATTGCACAAGTCCATTGAAGCAAGTTGGACACAGCAAGATAGGAGCTACCAAAGCAACTGAGGGGTGAAATTGCCCCATAACTCCCTCAGCATCTTTCCCCACCCCAACCCCAAGTCTTGGAGTATTGCATGCTCCATTTCCCCCTGTTTGAAGTATGAATGGGATTATCTCAAACTTGGCTCTTCCAAACAGAGAAGTTTCCTATCACCAAACCAAACTACGTATGAAGGTAGATGTGTAGTCTAACAGAGATGCCTCACTGTCTTATGTTGGCAATGGTCTGTATGTACACAGCCTGAAAGGAAGCACAGCACAGTGTGCCACAGGAAGTTGTAGGATGCATTGCAATGATATTTAAGGTGATGAGGTAGACATCCACTTTGCAATCCAGCATTGGGAGGACTCCATTCTGCCTATGCTCCTGTGTAGCCATTTAGTTAAAAAGAAAGGGAGAAAGAAAAACAGAGGCAACCCAGTGCTTGACATTGCAACGCCATGCTATATGTGTTTGGCCTCCGGGCCAATCCTGAACTCTATGTTCCCATTAAAGACGGAAAATAATACCAGTGCAGCGAGAAAGCTAGGCTCTTATTAAAATGCTGGCACCTTCAAGAGCAAAGAGAATTAAATATTCTTCGTGTCTTAGGAGAAGCTGCATTTATGTAAACATTGCAGGGAGGAACCTGGATTTATTTCATGTTCCTCCTTTCACGGCTCTTGGTTGCATGGGATAGGGGGTCACACAGTGTTGATCAATGGAAGGCTAGCAAATAGAGAAAGCTTAGACAAGAGGACAGCAACCCACAGCTCTGTGCTTGGACCATCAAACCAAAAATCACACGCACCTGGCATTAATCACCTTCTTCCACTGGAAATTGGAAGTGCTGCTCAAATGACACTGAGGTTGAAATCAGAGCAAACCTTCACTAAGGAGGAGGCAAGAAAATGAACAGGGTAGTGGGATCCCTGCTGCATAATCATTGGGGTAAGGGCTTTCTCCCCAGTGCAGGATAATAATACTGCTTGATTACATGGAGAATAAGTTAAAAGAGAGAAATAAATCAAAAGGGGATTCAAAGATGCAATTTTCATGGATTTGAAGTCCCTTTGCCAATGTTCAGCCCCATTCAAAGCACTAATACTGATAACAGGATGGCTTAGTGGTTTTTTAATGTCAGTAGAGGGTCAGGCTGGGAGAGGGATGCAATGCAACTTTGGGTATCTTACTGAAAGCACCAAGCTAGTCCCCCAGCAAGATAAGAGCATCAGTAGTCAGCATTTCCTGTCCAGCTGTGCCATATGGATTTTACCAAAAAGGATGGCACTTGTAAGTGAAATGATGGTAGGGTCTGTCTATCGTTCTTGTCTTTCAAGAAAACAGGCCTCCGCTTTAGATGATAACCCCTGAAAAAAACATGGAGAGCTTTCTTCTTGTGAGGACATATAAAGTTTGGTGAAGGAACTTTTCTATTCAGGGAAGAGACAAGACAGGAAGTAGCCAAACAGACCTCAATAACGGAGATAATGACTTCATGGCATCATATCAAGAAGTCATCTCAACTACATCACAAAAATGGAAATCTGACTCTCAGCTTATAGAAATTAGCCCACTGTCTTGATCTCAGCCCTTTCTCACATCTCAGGGGGGTTGCTACTTATTTCAGTCTTCTTTTTGGGACTATGATGCTCTTATGCTCACTTTGGAGTTCAGATTCCCATCAAGTCCTGACTTGCCAATAGCAAAACTTCCCCAAAGTGAACACTCCGATCTCGTCCCCTCAACTTCTCAAAGTGATTTCTGTATCATGCAGGAAAACTCCTCAGCTACAAACCTTCAATCCAAGCACCTCACTTATTCTGTTATCATAAATACGTCTGGGAAATGGGGAAAAGGATGCCCACGACACAGTTTTTCCCTAACAGATGAAAATATGTGTGGAAGAACCGTGTCTTTTAAAAAGCCCATCATCTCAAACAAACCTGTGTTCCTGTTCCAAAGCCCTTCCCAGTCCAACCCCTCCTTCCTTGAGGTATTCCTTCTCCCAGAATACCAAAATACCAAGAGGATACCAAGAGGAAGAAAATCCATACTTTGCTTTACTACGAACAACGGGCCTTTCAGATAACACACAACGTGGTGTCATTTTCAGAACTGAAGGTCTTTAGGCAAAGAAACCAGCTCAACCCACATTTTCCCTCCCCACAAATATTTCTAAACTCAGTTTGAGCTTCTGCGAGTGACAATACTCTGCGCGGGCATGAAGGGGGAGTACCAATAGCCTATCAAGAAATCCTGAACTTGATCTATCGACTTGGGGGTTGGGGAACAAAGCATGAAGAGATAGACCTTCCTCTGCCAAGATTGTTGAGAAAGAAAACTGGAAAGAGAAGAGGGAAAGAAAGAGGACTTCTTTTTCTTAAAAAATGTTTTTCTATTAAAATCCATCAACTCAAAAAAGAAAAAGAAATGTTGCCATATATATAGATATATAGATATATATATATACACACACACACATAAATCGCACCATCAGCGAAATAAAGTTCCAGTAGAACAAACGCTGGGCTGCTGCCCAGAGCAGGGGAGTGCATGTGTGAGAGATGGACACTGGACAGGGGCTGGTGTTGGGTAGGTTACCATTTTAATGATTAAAGGACTGATTTCAACTCTACTCCTTCCCCCAGCCTTCTCTCCAGCCTCCTCTTAACCCACTTTCTGTGGGTTGGTGGCCCGGACACCTTGCTCATATGTTACTCGCTGGCTGATAAGATACTGCGCTGCTTGGGTCGCAGCTGGAGTGCCTGTGATGGTGACTTTTCGGTTCCTAGTACCTGGAATAAACTCCCCCTTTTTGGAAATCTGGATGCGGGCACCTGTCAGCTCTTGGTACTCAACCAACGTCTTGCCACCTTTCCCCAAAATGGCGCCCACTAGGTTCTCCGGCACAGCAATCTCCACCATATCTTTGGTGCTTTCCACAAGCTTTTCTGTGGCTAAGAATGAGCTAGCCACCAAAGGGGAGGCCGTTCCTAGGTAGCCATTGGCGGCCCCGGTTGCAGCAGCTAAGGAACCTAAGGTGAAGGCTCCGACCGCACCGGCTGGGGTAGTGGTGCTAGTGGATGCTTCATTGGCATAGGAAGCAAGGAGGTTAGCGGCAGCAGCTGCAGCTGGGTTGGCGCCAGCAGCTACGGCGGCCAGCACTCCGGAGGCAGCTGCAGAGTTGAGGCCGAGCCCCAAAGAACTGGTGTTGTATCCGTAGCTGGCTAAGGTGTTGAGGGCTGTGCTGATGGCCAAAAGGTCACTGCCAGAGAAACCCGGCAGGGCAGCTGGGAAGGCCCCTACTCCAGCCAGGCTGGTGTGGCCAAGGAGGCCCGATGCTGTGGCAGCAGCGGCGGCAGCTGGCAGGACGTCCGTGGAGTTGGCGTAGGGCGATCCGGTTGGGTTGGAGTTGGCCACTGGGCCGGTAATGTTGGCATAGCTAATGTTGAGGCAGCTGCTGCTCTGGGGATCTTCCTGGATCTTCTGAACAATGATATCCACGGCTTTGTGGATCTGTTCGGGCTCACCACTGATGGTCACCACTCGCTCTTGAAGGTTGATACCCTCGGGTTTTTGGCTCAGCTGCACCCAGGCTCCAGACTGCTCCATGATGGCCTTCACAGTGGCCCCTCCTTTGCCTATGATCAACCCCGCCGTACTGTTGGGAACTATCACCTTAGCCTGTGTGGAGAGAAATGAGAGAAGCCGTTTTTATTTGCCATTCCACTTATCTTTAAATGGATGTCTACTTGTATACCTACATGGATTCAAAATGACTAAGCTGACCTCAGCTACAAGTTGGCCTTTGCTTAACGTCACAGCAAGATGATGATTAAATCACAGGAGTAAGAGAGGAAGTAGATCTCAAGTGAAGGGCATGGAACAGAATTATTTCCCATAACTGTAATTTTCCACCCTGCACAATGTCCTGCTATGCAGCCTGTTTGTTTTGTAGGTTTTTGAAGACTTTGTCAGTGGAGTGAAAATAGAGAGGTCCTATCAAGCTGGGACAGCTTTGAGTATAGCTCCATCATCAGAGTCTGTTAACTATGGAGAAAGTCATTATCAGAAGGTCACCCACCATGTAACAAATTGTCTATAACAACTAAAAACACAACAGAGGTGCCAAATAATTCTCTTTGCACCAACAAAACCTCAAATCTCCAAACTATACCAATTAGGTTGTTATGTACACATAATGGCTTTCTTTGTATCAGCACAAGGTCAAGGAAATTAGGCTGTCCCCATCTCTTTTAAGCTTCCATCAGGCAGCCTAGACAGTGCTATTTCATGTGGCTTTTAATGTCTGAAATTTTTGTGTTTTAAGTATGTATTAAAATTGCATACTAGGATTGCTTTAATGCAGTTTCAACACGTTTTAACATAGTATTTACTGTACTTTTAGCTGATATGTGTGCTTTTGATTACTTTTCTTTATCACCTTGAGAGTCGCCTTGGACCAGGAGGCAATATAGTAATAGTTAAAGGTAAAGGTTTTCCCCTGATATTAAGTCCAGTCGTGTTCGACTCTGGGGGTTGGTGCTCATCTCCATTTCTAAGCCGAAGAGCCGGCATTGTTTGTAGATACCTTCAAGGTCATGTGGCCGGCATAACTGCATGGAGCACCATTACCTTCCCGCCGGAGCAGTACCTGTTGATCTACTCACATTTGCATTTTTTTGAACTGCTAAGTTGGCAGAAGCTGGGGCTAACAGCGAGTGCTCACTCCACTCCCTGGATTTAAACCGCCGACCTTTTGGTCCGCAAGTTTAGCAGCTCAGCACTTTAACACGCTGTGCCACCAGAGGCTCCTATATAGTAATACCTCAAATAAATAAATAAATGTAGGCAATTTTGTTTTCTGTGTTTAAAATGTATGGTGTCAAAGCTGATGAAATGGCAATGCAGGTATATAATGCCAGTCAAAACAAACAGTTTCAAAATTGTCATTAGCTTTCATAGGTGTCTATTCTGAATTGTCAAGCATATATTTCACACATGCTACACTTCCTAAAACTAGTAAAATGAACTCTGATCCCAGATAATGTGTACCATACAGAAGATGAAATAGAGTGATTTTCCCCATATTCATCCTTGCCCTCAAATAATCATCTTCTTCAGAACAAATGTCTATCAGAATTAGGACAGAACAATGGTAAAACAGAGAAATTTCAAACATTAAGGTTTTTGCTGTTTTTTGGCTGAGGAGGTATGCTCTAGAAAAATGGTTAGAAATGGTGTCCAGGCCTCAAATTATTTCCTTTGCTATTGGTTGAGATCCTTACAGTTTGTGGTTAACACCCCTGCCTGTCAGTCATTCCATTAATGCCACCTATTCTTTTCTTTTGTTTTTCTATTACCCATTATTATCTTATTCACCAAACAGACTTAATGCATTAGTCTGGAGCAAATAATATAGTGGAAGAAACAATTTCAGCACCGCGGAGAGCAACACGCTTCTTACATTCAAGGCCCTTGACTTCAACTCTATGGAGTTAAGTTTGACTAGGTAACTTGGTATAATGATGTCAGGATCCTTTCAGCAACGTCCAAGTTGGGATTTTTCATGGCTGATGATGCATCCTCTAAACTAAGAACTCTCTGTTGGGGTGGGAGATGATCTTTGAGATGCAAATCTTCTAGCCAAACCATGATGGAAATCACAGCTTTGAATAGTTATATCTTGGGCTACAATCCAGAAAACCCACCAACCGGCTGCAGTAAAAAGGAAGTCCTTTCTCCAGGCTTTGAACATGCAAACACACAAGTTATCGAACATGCAAACTTTCCCAAACTTTGGGCACATAGTGGGGAAAAAGCATCTCTCTTTATAGTTCTGTGCTATAAAGGTACAGAAATGGATAAAAATTCTGCTCCAAGAGCCAAATCCTACAGTTTTCATAAGTATATGCAAATGAAGTTTATTCACCTGATTTCTTCCATTTATGCACAAGGAAGAACTATGCTAGGCATATAAGCCACACACACTTCCAGTCACTAGAAATCTGCAATTTGTCTGACTTCTGAAATCTCAGCAGGCATTTCTCACCTACTTCTAATAAACTAAGTATATTTTTCACAACCCTGAGGAACAGAAACTTGATTTCTTTTTAAGGTAACAACTATAAAATGAAAGAGGGAGTTGCTGAGGTGGTACAAATTCCAGAGGCAATCCTACATTTTGTTCATTTTCTCTCCTACACTGCTCTGTTTACAGCACACTCAGCTTATACAAGGAAAGAGTGTGTGGCAAGGGAGGGAAATGTGATTGAATGTGATGAGGGGACTGTGTGTATGGAGTAGATCTGCAGGGTGTCTCTGAAGCAATTCTTCCAGTGCCTGAGATTTCAGCAGATATTGGCCATTTTTAGGAGCTGTTCAAAGACAACCAAATAAGAGGATGAGAGGGAGGGAGAAGAAAGGGAGACAGCTTCAGGGGCTTCGTAATGAAGAGGGAGGGGGCTGCTCCACCCTGCCTTTATATAACCACGAGAAAGAGAGAGCGATACAGATTTAGCAAGAAAATGCTCTTATGTAATCAAGTCACAGGCATCACCCGAAACCCATCACCTCGACCAACCCATTGCGATGGTGCTGGATTAGTGGAGAGGGGGGCAAAAACCAAACGAGATT
This sequence comes from Anolis carolinensis, assembly GCF_035594765.1. Lineage (NCBI taxonomy): Eukaryota > Metazoa > Chordata > Lepidosauria > Squamata > Anolidae > Anolis > Anolis carolinensis. The sequence continues at coordinate 6,402,828 of NW_026943821.1, read as the reverse complement.
GCAGAAGAAAGTCCTTCTGTGCTAGAAGAATAGGTGCTGCATCCCAGATTAAATCTGAGAATTAGCAGTCTCCTCCAAGGCGGCCGACTCACAACCAAAATCAAGAAAGACACTTCTAAGAGAACGCCCACAGAAGACAACAGCCTGGAACAGCAGGGGAGCATCCACAGTTTTGCCCATCACATTCGCCTCCACAGCAAGAGCTTCCCACAGTTTTGGGCAAGAAAAGGATAAATCCAAATTTGGAGGTGGGGAATAGATTCTCTTTGTATTGAGCAGTGCTTCCAAAGCAAATTGAAGCATCACCAGAGCAACGCTGGTACTATTTCTCTCCTCCTTTCCAGATATAGTTGGCACTTGCACTATATTTCTGAATACAGCTAGGAAAATATTCCTTTCATTAGACCATAACTCCCACAATGCTAAAAACCAGTAAAAGTACTGGTTGGGAAGGAATATAGGAGTACCTTCCCATGCTGTTTTTGGAGCAATGTTGACATGGGATGTTATTTTGGCCATCTAGGAAAGGATAAGAGATACATCTTTCTTTATCAGTATCGTCTTGGAAACAATCTTCCCTCTTCCCTCTCCTTAATAAGTGTCACATAAAACCAGCTCCTTTTGCCTTGGCAACCAGGTATTAATCTGTGTCGGCTGCCAAGGCCAGGCAAAATTTGTTGACACCTCTTCTGTCCTTAAAAAAAGATAGATAATATCAGGTTGCTCACCTTATAAGTATCTCGAATCACCTGTCCCAATTTGTGTCCCATTTCTGGATATTTTAGTACTAAAATTAGTCTTTCACCTTGCTAAGATGTCCTTTAGGCCACTGATTTGGACAAATACCTCACCTTTTTCTTCCCAAATACAATTTTACCCCTTGTAAGAACCTGTTTCACAGTATAGCTTACATACTGCATGTCTCAGAACTAAGAAAATATATTTGTTTAGACTGCATTACTCTGAATCCTCCAGCCACTATGGCTACTGGGAGTGTCTCTGGGCTGAGTCCAAGGAAGGGATTTTTTCTAGTTTTCTGCTTCTCCAGAGTTTTGTGTATTTGTGTGTGTGCTTTCAAGTAATCTATTCACTTACGGCAACTACATTAATTTCATAGGGTTTTCCTAGATAAGACATACTCAGAGGTGGTTTTGTCAGTTCCTTCCTCTGTTCCTTCCATACTACATACTGGGGAGGGGTGTATCTGAAAAGTAAAAAAATCTTGTTTGCCTGATGGTAAACAAATACATTTTGTTTTCCTCAGCGGAGGAAAGGCATTTGGTGCATGTTTAGTTGAGTCAGTGCTCTACTGGTTCTCAACTCTGTAGGGGTACAAATCACCTACAAATATAACAAAAAGTTAGAGGAAGAGACAAGGTTTTGAAGCAAATGAAGCCCCTACTGTCTTCTATTCCCCCCTACTAAAACAGAGTGTTCTTGTTATTTTGAAATTGAATATGTTTCATCGTTTCACCTTTCCCTAGTTAGAAGTGCTGCTTTGATCCAGTGTGATTTCCTTATGTGCAGCTTTAAAATAGATATGGGTAAAGTGAGGGCTAGGAGTGGCATGTAACCCCAGGATTTCATTGTGGCCTTTACCTCCTCCTTCCCTTTACAAAACATTTTTTTGTAAAACAAACAAACAAACAAAAAACCCTGTAAAATGCCCTGTAAGATTTGGGGGGCATTTCTGTCATTTTTGGCCCAGGTCTTTCTCTCATGATTGCCAGATCACCAGCTATTGTTTTATTCTACTTTAATTCTTTTGTATAAATGTATTATGTTGTTGAAATGGCATTGAATATTTGCCAGTTTTTATGTTTTAGGTCTGGAAGCCGTCCTGAGTCCCTCCGGGGAGATAGGGCGGGTTAAAAATAAACTATTCTTATTATTATTTCAGCACTAGGTATTAATTAGTGGTCTCTCATCTGAATCCTAACTAGGGGTGACCTTGTTTAGGGCTGACTGGGACTATGATTTTACAGAAACTGTCCACACCCTCCTCGAAAACCACAGCTTCTATGTGGAGTTTTAGGGCAGGAAAAGTAGATGGAGGAGGTAAAAGAATGCTTTACCCCAAGACAGTGTTCTTACACCTACCTTGTTTAATATCTTTACAAATGATCAGCCATAGCCACCACTCATAAAGAGTTTTATATATACTGATGACCTTGGCCTAACAACACAATCAAAAGACTTTGAAAAAATTGAAAACCAACTCACCAATGCCTTGAAAGATCTCTCCAGCTACTACAAAGATAACCACCTGAAGCCTAACCCTGCCAAGACACAAGTGTGTGCTTTCCACCTATGTAACTGTGAAGCCAACAGGAAACTGAAAGTTACCTGGGAAGGCCAAGAGCTCGAACACTGTTTCCATCTCAAATATCTCAGTGTCACTTTAGATAGAACACTAACCTTTAGGAAACACTGTATGAATACCAAGCACAAAGTTGCTGCACACGACAACATCCTGTGGAAACTTACTGGCAGTGCAGGGGGTGAAAACCCAAAATTAATAATAACATCAGCCCTGGCCTTGTCTTTCTCAACTGCTGAGTATGCCTGAAATATGCAGATTACAGGATGCCTTAAACCTACACCTGTTGATAAACTCTACAAGCTGGCTGGCATTGCTCCCACTTATGGGCCATGGGAAGTTGCTGCTAACTGAGGGAAATAAGATTGAGCATTGTGAAAGCCATCCACTGCATGGCTATCAGCCTCCTCCCAGTAGACTCAAATCAAGGAAAAGCTTCATGAGAACCACCACTCCTCTTAATGTTCCTCCAGCAACAGCAAGGGTGTCCCTCTGGGCAGCTAAACCAGGCAATCCCAACTGGATGGCCCCCCATGAGGGTCTGCCTCCAGGGGCAAACTTGGAAGTCCCTGAACAGACTCAGAAGCAGAGTGGGCAGATCAAAAGACAACCTGACAAGATAGCACTACCTGGAGGAATCCTCCACTTTGTGTGACTGTGGAGCAGAACAAACAACTCCACGTATGTATACTTGCCCACAATGCCCTGCCTCACGTACAGAGGAAGAGTTGTTAAAAGCTACAGACATTGTGGTCACTTTTGGTCTAAAACTATTTAGCTGTTTATGATCCCTATATTTTATCAGCTTTAAACGTATTTATTATGCAATGCTTTTAACACAAAATAATAAAAATAAAACCTTGTTTAGTGTCCAAGATCAGGCAGAATCTCGTGCCTTTACCTATTCTTACTTGTGTTATGCTTTGCGTGAAAGATCTGAGATAAAATCAGAATACAAATCAGATAGACCAGCAAACTTCCTATATTGATATGTACATTTCGGAATACAAGCAGTCCCCAAGTTACAAATGAGATAGATTCTGTAGGTTTGTTCTTAAGTTGAATTTGTATGATGAGGTACATTTTTAAGTGTTGCTGTAGCCATATGTGTGTGTGTAGAGCTTTGTTTAGCATGGGATGGGTGAATGCCCTGTGGTGTTTGTTTTGCTGCCTGTGCCCCTGTTCAGAAGACTGGAAAATTTGGCTTGTTGTGGAAACAAGGATGAGTGAGAAAGCTTAGGTGAAAACACATTTCTCCATCATGATAACAATTGTGGGAGTGAATTTTCCTTTTGAGGAGTAGATTTCTTTCACTTCCTGTTGTCTCACCCCCTGTTCTTAATTAGGAGTTGTTTGTAAATTTGGATATTTGTAACTTGGGGACTGCCTGTAATCTCTGTAGCTTCCCCCAAAAGAAGGAAAAGCCCTTCTTCAACTGGCAGGGGGCAGGAATGCACTCTCCATTCATTTCCCTTCACCCTTGCAGCCATGTAAATTCTTCTTCCATACACACTTCCTGACCCACACTCAAAGGTGGCCCTGCCAAGATCCTTGTTTTCAGCTTCCAACCCATAGCTGGCTTTCTTCTGCGCTGCCATAGCGACGGCACAACCGACAGACAATGAGAAAACCTGCCGGCTGGCCCCTTCTGCACACAGCAACCTTGAGTGGAGGAATAGGCACACCCCTCCACATTTAGCCATCTTTCCCTTGCAATGGAAAAACAGTGCCAGAGAACAGAAACACCACATATTCCACACAGTCACCAATCTCTTTTGTAGACATTTCAAGGATTGCAAAAATATGTTTGCATTGATATAGGTCTTTTATTAGTTTCTATTCAATTGGTGGAATGTCTGAAGGGAAGATGGAGCAAGCTTTCTTTCTCCTGTTCTGGAGGCTAGAACATGAGCCAAGAGATTCATGTGATGAGAATAGAGATTCAACCTAAACATTAAGAAGAAATTAATTACTGTAAGAGCAGTATGGGAATGAAATGGATTGTCTTGGATAGTGGTTGACTCTCATTCTTTAAAGACTGTTTTAGCTTTGTGTTGGGAGTGCGGTGGCGTAATGGGTTAAACTCTGTGCCGGTTGAACTGCTGACCTGAAGCCGCATTGAGGGCTTCCTCAATGCGGAAGGTTGGGTTGCTGACCCGAAAGTTGTCAGTTTGAATCTGTGAAATGGGGTGAGCTCCCACCTGTCAGCTCTAGCTAGGTTTTTGTTTTTAGCCTCCCAGCTAAGATATATGGGCGTTCCCTGGGCAACGTCTCTGTAGATGGCCCATTCTCTCACACCAGAAACAACTTGTAGTATGTTCTCAGGTCACCTCTGACACGATTTTTGAAAAAGTCTAGTGTTTCTACATGGCAGGAAGTGGAATAGATGGCATGTACACCCCCTTCCAAGTCTGAAATTTGATTTGATTGTAAATTTGCATCAAAGAAGAATTTTGATACAGATACTTGAACAAGCTTATATTGTTAGAGATGTCCTTCCAAATGGAAACGTGGGATTCAAATTAGACAATCTCCCCTTCTACTAAAACATTCAGCAATCCATTTGATGCTGGTTGAGGTTTACCAAACATGGAATTCCTTCTGAATATCATGCTTAGTGATATGCTTTCACAGTTTTTGTATGCTTATTTATCTGATTTCTATACTGTATCTTCCCAAAGTTTGAGTAACTACTGACCAACCCATCCAGTGTTTTGTTCTGTTGGTATTTAATTATCAGAGAGAAAAGCAAGATGCAGAAAACACTACAAAGACTGTAAGAACATGTGGAATGTCTGTGTTCAGAAGCACATAAAATTTCAGAGGGCTGGATGGGTTCATTTAGGGAGATATCATCTGTCAGACAGAATCATAACCTCAGAGTATCTGACAAGTTGGAAGAGGTCCCGGGGTCTTCTAGTCCAACCCCACTCTGTCACGCAAAAATACACAACAAAAGCACTCTTTAAAGATGCCCACTCAACCTCAATTTAAAGACTTCCAAAGAAAGAAACACTGGGAATTCTGGAAATTGTGATTCAAAAAACATGGCTTTTATACGCCCTAGACTAGACCACAATTCAGGACTCTTCTACACTGCCATATATACATATTACCAAAGAAGATAATCTACAATAGATGCTTTGAAAATGATTATATGAGTCTACACTGCCATATAATTCAGTTCAAATCAGATAATCTAGATTTTATATGGCACTGTAGAAGGGGCCTCAGCAACAAGGTTCCCTCCAGATGGCTTTATAATAACCCATATCCTGGCTGAGAGTGGTGTAGGATTGCACTCAAATGAGTTCATTTACATTGCAGAATAAATGCAGTTCCACACCATGTGTCTCAGTGCTAATGATAGTTTGGTGGGGCACAGGCACTATTTGGCAGAAAAGCTTCAAGACCATGTAAAACTACAACTGCCATGCTTTATAGAATTGAACCGTGATGTCAGACTACATTAATTCTGCAGTGTAGATGCAATCTAATATCGAAGGCCACCAGGTTTGCGAGAGGCTGAGCTTTAGTCTAATCCAACAATCTTACTTTCTTTTAAAGGACACTCCAAACTGTACTCTCCTCCCAGGACCCTCCAAAAGAATCAAACACCACCAGCTATTCACCTGCTTGGCTCGGTCTGGGTTCATCGTCGTCTGCGGCTGGAGGATGTTGACTGACTCTGGCTTCACTACAGACTGAGGGATCTCTCGGACCTTTTCGGCAATGAAGTTGTGGACTGCATTGAGGGCTTCTGCCGTGCCTTGGACCAGGCAGACGCGCTCCGTGGTTCCTGAAGGGTGCCAAAAATAAAAGAGAGAGTTGGCCATGATGAAGATGATGATTCACACTCCCACTTTTCTCTTGTTCAAGAGCCAAAGGGTTTGAAAAGACGCTCTGGATGTTTGGCCCCATTAAATTTACCCCAACTATTCTCCCCAGCCGCTTTGAGTCTCCTCTTGGAGAGAAAAAGCAGGGTATAAATAAATCTAATGATGATATAATAATAATAATAATAATAATAATAATAATAATAATAGTAACAGGAGCATAGACCACTGTGGCCAAGTCTGGTTTTTCAAGGTATGGGCGCAACTGGCACACAAGTTTTAATTGTGCAAATACTTTCCTGGCCACCACTGAGACCTGGGATTCCAGGCTCAGCGATGAGTCCAGGAGAACTCCCAAGATGCTAATCTGTGTCTACAGGGGAGTGGAACCCATTTTTAATATTTAATATTCAACACCTCAATTATTTAAAGTTGAATAATGAGGGGTATGTGTGCCTTTGTGGTACGAAACCTACAATCCAACATACATTCATGCTTTGACATATACTGTATATATTTCAGTACCACCCACAGAAAAAGCTTTGCTTATCTATATCTATATCTTCTATCTATACACATAATAAAAGTAAAAATATGTATGTTTGTATGTCACAGGGGTGTCTACATACACAGACAGGCTTCACTTCCACAAATAGCTATAGCTCACACTTTGCAGGAGACACCAATGGCCTTCCCTCCAGGTTATAGCAAGCTCCATGAACATGTCCAAGTGTTCTCCACAAAACACAAAACTGCCCACCACCCAAGTGAAGGATTACACATGGGGACAATTTCCTCCTAGATTTTCTGTTTTTCCTCCACCACAGATATCCCAGTGTTTCTTACTCTCTCTATTGGTGTGGAATTTGCATGGCCCCACCTACTGCCACTCCCATAACCCTTTCCTACTGTTTTCTATGGTGCACAGCAAACAGAGCAGAATTGATCAGCAACTGAACATACTGGAAGGGTTTGGGCGATTGACTCAACATGATGGAAATTGTAGTTCACCCTGCGTCAAGACAGAGCACTGTGACCCCCACCAGCAATGAACCTGGACCAAATTTGGCACACAGAACCCTCCATGACCAACTGGAGAGTTTTGGGAGCAACTGACCTTGATTTATAGGAGTCATAGCTCACATCCAGAGAGTACTAAGAACCCAAAGAACAATGGATGTGGACCAAAACCTGATATGCCCAAATTTGAATGCTGGTGGGTTTTGGGGGGAATTGCTCTTGATATTTGGGAGTTGTAAGTACTGAGATTTAAAGGGCATTCTGAACCCCACCAAAGATGGACCTGGGACCTAACTTGGCACACAGAATCCCCATGACCAACAAAAAATACTGGAGACCTCTGGTAGAAATTCACCGTTTTTTGAGGGAGTTGTAGTTCACCTACATCCAGAGAGCACCATGAACTCGAACGATGATGCACGGTTGCCTGGTACACCCAATTTGAATACTAGAGGGGTTTGGGAGGGATAGACGTCAATTTATGGGAGTTGTAGTTCACCTACAATTAGAGAAACTGTGAATCTCACCGATGATGGACCTGGATCATACTTGGCACACAGAACCACCATGACCAACAGAACCTACTGGAGGGAATTGAGGGGGGACTGATCCACCATGGTTAGAGCTATAGTTCATCCTGCAACCAGAGAGCACACTGAACCCCACCAATGATGCATATAGAGCAAACTTGCCCAACATGACAAAATTTAAATATTGATGGAATTTCAGGGGGTTCACCTGACATGATGTGAGTTGTAGTTCACATACAACCTTATGCATTTTGTAAAATTTAAAAAGGACTTTTTCAAATAACCCGGGCAACGCCGGATACCCAAGCTAGTGTGTGTGTGTGTGTGTGTGTGTGTGTATGGGCCGGGCTGTGGCGCAGGCTGTTGAGCAACCAGCTGCAGCCAGCTGCAACAAATCACTCTGACCAAGAGGTCATGAGTTTGAGGCCAGCTCGGAGCCCTGCGTTTGTCTTGTCTTTGTTCTATGTTAAGGCATTGAATGTTTGCCTTATATGTGTGATGTGATCCGCCCTGAGTCCCCTTTGGGGTGAGAAGGGCGGAATATAAATACTGTAAATATGTATATATATAGGTAAAGCTTTTTTCTATGGGTGGTACTGATTTTATTTTAAGCTGCTTTCTCTTGTAGAGAGAAAAAGCGGGGTATAACTAAACATTATAAACATAATAACTTTTAAAAAGAACAAGTATAAAATTATTATCATTGCATTGCTTGAGGAGAAAGATGACAATGGAGATATATACCGTGTTTCCCCAAAAATAAGATGATGTCTTATATTAATTTTTGCTCCCAAAGATGCTCTAGGTCTTATTTTCAGGGGATGTCTTATTTTCCATGAAGAAGAATTCACATTTATTAGTGAACAAAAAATGAACATTTATTCTATACTGTACAGTAGTTGTCATCACAAACCAGCATAATCAGGCAAACTATGAATCCTATCAAGAATTTCTTGTTACTGTACTATCATTATTTCCATGTAACAATCTATGATATGTACATTTACCAACCCTGCATGCTCTGGTATTCTGTTTGGCAGGAATGCTTCCAAACAAAAATTTTGCTAGGTCTTACTTTCAGGGGAGGCCTTATATTTAGCAATTCAGCAAAACCTCTACTAGGTCTTATTTTCAGGGGATGTCTTATTTTTATTTATTTATTTATTACAATATTTATATCCAGCCCTTCTCACCCAACAGGGGACTCAGGGCGGCTTACAATAAAACACACATATAAAAACTGTACAATACACTATAAATCAGTTAAAAAATTAACTTACATAAGACATTCATAAAACGCATTATAAAATACAGATAGGCATGTTCAAGTTTAAGTTTTCAGGGAAACAGGGTAGGTATATATAGGGGGTATATATAGGTTCCATAGGGTCTCCTCACAATTGTTGTTGTTGTTATTTATACCCTGCTTTATCTCCCCAAAGGAAACTCAGGGCCCTTCCTCACAGCCATATAACCCAGAATATCAAGGCAGACAATCCCACAATATCTGCTTTGAACTGGGTTATCTGAGGCCCCTTCCACACAGCGGAATAAAATCCCACTTTATCTGCAGTGTAGACTCAGATAACCCAGTTCAAAGCAGATACTGTGGGTCATTCTCCCTTAATATTCTGGGTTATATGGCTGTGCGGAAGGGCCCTATGTCTTCACATTGCCATCCCTGCACAGCAATGCAATGCTTACATTGTGGAATATAATAATAATAATAATAATAATAATAATAATAATAATAATAATAATAATTTATTTTTGTACCCCACCACCATCTCCCCAGAGGGACCCGGGGCGGCTTACAGATACAAAACCAACATACAATAATATCAAATACAAAAACACACAAATAAATTTAAAAGGCATTAAAAAATCACAGTTTCTTCAATAATTTTATGGATATTGATGGTATCCTGAGCCGGTCCAACAATGAGGCTAATTAATCGGTTGCTTCGGACTCAAAACATACGGGGGCGCAGTCGAGACTGCTTTTTCTATTGATTTGTTGTAAAACATGATGTTTTGGTGCTTAATTTATAAAATCATAACCTAATTTTATGTTTAATAGGCTTTTCCTTAATCCCTCCATATTATCCAACATTTTCGCTTATCCAACACGTTTATTTTTTAGTGATTGGTTTGGGGGGGGGGGGGGACACCAAAATTCTGTTCGCCTACACTTGAAAAATACCTAGGGCCGGCTCTGAGGTATCTTTCATCTTTTTGAGGGTTCATGCATTCTTGTGGGGAAATTCCACCCCCAAAAAATCCAGAATGTGTTGTGGGGAGGCACTATAGTTGTTTGTGAGGCCTGTGTAAAATGTTTTATGAAGCAAAACCAAGGATACTGGGAGGCAGAGTGCTCCCATTCTTCATCTTTTCCCCCAAGTGAGGTTTCTCCATCTTCTCCTTCTCCTTCCTGCCTTCCCCATCAGCTGCGGCTTCAACAATACCCCTATCTGGCTCCGGGTTGCCATGGCAACACACTGAGGCCTTCTTCTCAGCTAGCCTCACTACTACCAGTAGGCCTCAAGGGGTCCGTTGCCATGGCAACTGGCACCTAGGCAACAAGATGATGCAGGATGGAGAAGGAAGGGGGTCTCCATTGTGCCTATTTGTCATGCTGGAATGTGTGGGAAGTCCAGCCTGATGAAGTGTGGACAGGTAGGCAGTCACCTGAAGAGTCAAAAATAAAAATAAAGGAGGGATATCAGGCTTGGGCAAATTTGGGCCCTCCAGGTGTTTTGGACTTCAACTCCCACGATTCCTAACAGCCTGCCGGCAGGCTGTTGGGAATTGTGGGAGTTGAAGTCCAAAACACCTGGAGGGCCCAAATTTGCCCACGCCTGATCTACAGCGTGTGATCTTTGTAGAAGCGTGGCTGGAAGCAGGATGCAAGGCAAGGCATTCTCTTCATATTCGTATGTAGCACCCCATGGGTGCTATGAAGCCCGCAGAGCCTTTTGTTTGTTGTTTGGTTGTGTTTAGGTTTTTTTGAAGCAGCCAACATCCAGCACCGCCGGGGATATGACTCTTCTGACATCAGAACAACAACCACAACCAAAAAAAGCCATTCTGTGCTACTTCAAGGGACAAGCCGGACATGAGCCAACACTATGATGCAGCAACTCAAAAAGTCAATGCGATTCTAGGCTGTAGAAGGAGCCTAAGACAATATAAAAGGTGATTAAATAAAGGTAACTTGCGGCCCTTCCACACAACCATATAACCCAGAATATCAAAGTCTGGTTTGAACTGGGGCCCCTTCCACACAGCTAAATAAAATTCCACATTATCTGCTTTGAACTGGAATATATGGCAGTGTGGACTCAGGCCCCTTCCACACAGCCATGTAACCCAGAATATTAAGGCAGATAATCCACAATATCTGCTTTGAACTGGGATATCAGAGGCTCTTTCCAGACAGCTAATAATAATAATACAGTAGAGTCTCACTTATCCAACAAAACAGGCCAGCAGAACATTGGATAAGCGAATATGTTGGATAATAAGGAGAGATTAAGGAGAAGCCTATTAAACATCAAAGTAGGTTATGATTTTACAAATTAAGCACCAAAACATCATGTTATACAACAAATTTGACAGAAAAAGTAGTTCAATATGCAGTAATGCTACGTAGTAATTACTGTATTTAGGAATTTAGCTCCAAAAAATCACGATATATTAAAAACATTGACTACAAAAATGCGTTGGATAATCCAGAATGTTGGATAAGCAAATGTTGGATAAGTGAGACTCTACTGTAATAATAATAATAATAATAATAATAATAATAATAATAATAATAATAACTTTATTTATATACCACCCTATCTTCCGGATGGGACTCAGGGCGGTTTACAGTCATAAAAGCAACACAAACATTACATAACAACATAATACACATTATCAAACAAAGTGAAATAATACGATTATAACAATAAATCACACTTACATGACCAGAACAAGGGGACGGGAACCATAAACCCAATATATTAAAATGTATCATTCTATATATTAAGATATCTAGAATATATTAAAATGTATGTATTCTATATATTAAAATGTATCATTCTTCTATACAGCTGAATGAAATCCACATTGAACTGGATTATATGGCAGTGTGGACTCAGATAACCCAGTTCAAAACAGATTTTGTGGATTATCTGCTTTGATATTATGGATTATATGGCTGTGTGGAAGGGCCCTGAGTCTACACTGCCATATAATCCAGTTCAATGTATATTTTATACAGCTGTATAGAAGGGGCTGAAAGATGCTTAGAAGCCATTAATCCATCTGAGGAATGGATTAGAGACCTGAGGCTGTTTATCCTGGAGAAGGCTGAAGCCCTGTCTACACTGCCATATAATCCATATTATATCAAAGCAGATAATCCACATTATCTGCTTTGAACTGGATTATTTGAGGCCCCTTCTAAACTGCCATGTAAAATCCAGATTATCTGTTTTGAACTGGATTATATGGCAGTGCAGACTCAAGCCCCTTCTATGTGTCCATATAACTCAGATTATCAAAGAAAATAATCCACGTTATCTGCTTTGAACTGGATTATATGGCAGTGTAGACTCAGGCCTCTTCTACACTGCTATATAATCCAGATTATTAAATCATATAGAATCATAGAATCATAGAATAGTAGAGTTGGAAGAGACCTCATGGGCCATCCAGTCCATGGGCCATGAGTCTACACTACCATATAATCCAGTTCAAAGCAGATCATCTGGATGCGGATTATCTGCTTTGATAATCTGGATTATATGGCAGCGTAGAAGGGCCTAAGAGGCCATTTCAAATTCCTCATCCTAATCATCATTCTCAATCCTGCACTGGGTTTCCTTTTTTTCTTTTTGATAGGACGACGTTTGCCTGTTTCTCAAAGTAAAGATATTTATAGAAGCGACTGCTTGTTAATGCAAATCAATTCTGTAATTCTAGGGCAGCTTTGGAAACAGGTCACTCAACCATGGTGAGTTCAGAATTGCCTTTAGGCAACCAGGTGTTGCTAAAGTGGAAGGCAGTTGCATCCACCTTATATTCCTTTTTCAAACTGATGTATCTCAAGTAACTTTGGATGCATCTAAACTACAGAATTAATGCAGTTTGATACCACTTTAACTGCCATGGCTCAATCCGAATGAATCCTGGGAGTTGCAATTTGGCGAGGGAAGCACCTGCTCTCTTTGGCAAAGAAGGCGAAAGACCCGGTAAAACTACAAACTACATTGAGCAATGCCAGTTAAAATGGTATCAAACTGGATTAATCCTACAGTGTAGATGCAGCCTTGATTTCCAAACAGGATCCAAAGCTACAAAGCGTATTTGAGTTGTGTCTTGTTATTTGGAAAGCAGCGACAGGGAAAGCACCTGATCCAGATTGCGACATATGCCCATTTCCTATTCAAACAATTTCCATACTCAAATGTTGGGAGTACAATCTGGATCAGGACTCTGGATGGCTGCTTTCCTTTCAAAATAAAAACCTCCAAATTTCTTTTACAAAAGAAATGCAACCTGTAGTTGGCTCCTAATGTAGCTGTGGCTAGGTGAGCTGGTTAACTTGCTTGAGGACTAGAAGCTTGTTAGATCTTGGTAGCCATGTGGCATCCTTCAAGCAGGAATTTGGATTTATAATTGTTGTTGTTATTATGTTTATTTATACCCTGTTAATCTGGATTTAGAAACTAGATTACTGTATATACTCGACTATAAGCCTAGTTTTTCAGCCGTCGTTTTAAGACTGAAAAAGCCCCCCTCGGCTTATACTCGGGTGAGGGTCCTGGTTGGCTTATATTTGGGTCAGCTTATACTCGAGAATATATGGTACATTTATTATTTTTCTCTATTATTATTGGTATTATTACATTTATTATTTTTCTCTATTATTGTTGCCATTATTACATTTATTTGACTCTGTTTTTATAATTATTATTAATACATTTATTATTTCACTTTGATCTTATTATTATTATTATTGCATTTATTATTTTACTCTATTTATTATTAGGTAAAGGTAAAGGTTTCCCCTGACGTTAAGTCCAGTCATGTCTGACTCTGGGGTTGGTGCTCATCTCCATTTCTAAGAGCCGGCATTGTTCGTAGACACCTCCAAGGTCATGTGGCCAGCATGACTGCATGGAGCGCCGTTATCTTCCCGCCGGAGCAGTACCTATTGATCTACTCACACTGGCATGTTTTCGAACTGCTAGGTTGGCAGAAGCTGGAGCTAACAGCGGCCGCTCCTGCCGCTCCCGGGGTTTGAACCTGGGACCTTTCAGTCTCCAGCTCAGTGCTTTAATGCACTTCGCCACCGGGGCTCCTTTTATTATTATGTATTTATTTATTATTACATGTATTATTTCCTGTATTTATTATTATTACATGTATTATTTTACTCTATTATTATTAAAAGGATACATAAGCACATTTACATTGAAGAAGATGAGAATAATGATTTGATCAGAGTTGGACAGTCTTATCTTAAATTTGAGCTTTATGTAAATATGCAAAAACATTTAACCTTCTGATGCCTCAATGTAATTTTATTGTTATCTATTTTTATTCCTGAAATTTACCACCCTCAGCTTATACTGGAGTCAATGTTTTCCCAGTTTTTTTGTGGTAAAATTAGGTGTTCGGCTTATATTCGAGTATATACGGTATATTGAAGTGTAGACCCAGCTTGAGTGCAAGCTACGTACTTTTGCAGTTTGGTCTCAGACTGGATCTACATTGCCATTGAATACAATTTCAAGTGACATTATATACTAGTCATTGTAGACTCGTTATATGTATTATACTAGCTGTGCCCGGCCACGCGTTGCTGTGGCGAAGTATGGTGGTATGGGAAATAAAAGTATTGAGGAATTGGTGGTAGTTAAGGTAAAGGGTAAAGGTTTTCCCCTGACATTAAGTCCATTATAAATGGGTAATATAGCTGTGTGGAAGGGCCTTGAGTCTACACTGCCGTATAATCCAGTTCAAATCAGATAATCTGTATCTTATAGGCAGTGTGAAAGAGGCCTAAGTGAGGCCTAACTTTGCCTGTCCCCTGGGCTGAGTGGGCTGCTAGGAGACCAAGTGGGTGGTGCTTAGCCTTCTAACTGGCAGCAATTGGATAAAAACAATTATTCCTCTCTCTCTAATTAGGATTTTATTTTTATTTTATTTTTGTTGTATGAACCTAGAGGCATGGATGAGGGGTTGTGCTGCCAAGTTTAGTGTTTCTGGGATGTGTAGTTTTGTTGTTTTGTCCTAGGCCGAAATTTCATTACCCTTTTATATATATAGAATGGTCTACATTGACCATATAATGCAGTTCAAGCTGCATCCTATGGTAGAGTCCCCGTTGGGAAGATGATGGTGGGGTATAAATAAAGTTGTTGTTGTTGTTGTTGTTGTTGTTGTTGTTGTTGTTATTATTATTATTATTATTATTATTATTATTATTATTATTATTATTACTACTATTGTGTTGATCCAGCCTCAGTTTTTCAGTAACTGAACTAAGGTTGGATGTACACTGCCATAGAATGCAAATTGAACTGCATTATATGAGTCTACACCAGGCATGGACAAACTGGGACATTTTCAAAGAAACTGAAAAAGTGGGACAACAAAGGATTAACTGGGTCTGTCTGCAAAATCAGGACAGTTGGAGGATACGGCATCCCTGCCAGTTGTTCCTTCTGACTTTTTTATAGGTGCATCAGCGATGACACAGACAGGCTTCTTGTTCCTATTTCCTCTCAACATTGATATGAAACATCTCTCAGTCCGCTTTTAAAACATATCTCCAAGAACCTTAGGGCCACATTCCCACTCTCTAGAAGGGATTCCTTTTGCCTACAGGAGCATTCTCTTTCCTGTTGGGTGCTTCGTGCTTTTCCTGCCCTTTTCTGAAGACAAGGGGGGAGGATTCAAGACGTCAGCTCCCAAATCTGGAGTAGGGAAAATGCGCACACAAACAGAGCCCCTTTGGCCTGCGTCCTTCTGTTCACCTTATCAGAAAAAGAGTGTTTCCTGCCATTCTATTCATTTCCCTCGCTGGCCAGCCCTGGCTGCCTTTCCTGTTTCCTTTTCTTGCACCCAACCCCCAGTCAAAGTTTACAGCCGCAGAACTGAACCAGAGTAAATCCTGGAGCTCTAGGACAAACTTTGCAACATTTCACAGATTTATACTTGGAATATATGTGACCCAGTAACATCAGAGTGTGGTCCAGAAGGCAAAAGTTATTAATGAGGAAGAACGCATAAGATAGAAAAGGCTTTGCCTGAGGCTGGATCTACACTGCCATATAATCCATCAGATAACCCACATTATCTGGAGTGTATGAGTCTACACTGCTTTATAATCCAGCTCAAAGCAGATAATCTGGATTTTATATAGCAGTGTAGAAGGGGCCTGAGACTATAGGATAGAGAGCAAGATTTTACCCCTTATTCCACGGAGGATGTGTCTACACTGCAGAGTTAATGCACTTTAATGTTACATTGACTGCTTTGGATCAATTGTATTAAATCCTGGGAATGGTAGCACTGTTTGGCAGACAAGGCCGAAGATCTTGTAAAGCTACAACTCCCATGATGCCATATCACTGAGCCATGGCAGTTAAATTGGCATCAAACTGCATTACTCTACAGTGTAGATGTCTCCTGAGTTGAGTCCACTTTGAGCTCTTTTTTTTCAGCAATTGAAGTGAACTCAGTCCAAAAGGAAACGTTCAAAGAGGGAAAAGAAACTGGGGCTGGATCTACACTGTCATATAATCCAGATTATCAAATAATCCACATTATCTGCTTTGAACCGGATTGTATGAATCTACACTGCCATATAACCCAGTTAAAAGCAGAAAATCTGGATTTTATATGGCAGTGGGGACCTAGTATGGGATATAGATCTCTAAAATATTGAAAAAACTAATGCATCAGGCCCTTGAGTCTCGATTTCATTCCTGCTTGCAGCTGCATCGTGACCCAAGCTGGCCTTTCAGCCCAGAAATCCTGCATCTTCAGCCTCAGCAAAGCAACCAATAGAATCCTGCTTCTTCAGAATAAAGCCCCATTGAATGCCCCAGCCGTCCTTCTGCGTAAACATGCATACAGTCTTTGAGAGCTGCCTAGTACTTGAACTTGCATTCTCAAAGACAGTGGATTTTCCCCTACCTTTTTGAAAGAAGGGATGTTAATTTCTAAAAGGATTGAGAAAATTGATTTTTTTGGACTGGAACTCCCAGAATCCCCTCGCCAACATGGACCCCAAATGAGATAATCTGCTTTGATAATCTGAATTATATGGCAGTGTAGAAGGGGCCTCTATCACAGAGATAAAGGTGGAATTATTATTAATAATAATAATATTTATTACCCGCCTCTCCTTGCAGTTTGAGGCAGGGTAAAAAAGGGTTAAAGCAGAACGATAAAACACAACATTATTAAAGATCACACCATTAAAATATAGTTCGAAATTCCACCTTTGCTCGTGTGTTATGTAACTTTCAAGTTGCCTATTGGCAACCCCATACACTTTACGGCGTTTTCTTAGGTAAGGAAGACACAGGCCCTTCAACACTGCCATATAATCCAGATTATCAAATCAGATTTTTAAAAAATGTGTCAGAAGCAACTTGAGAACATACTGCAAGTCGCTTCTGGTGTGAGAGAATTGCCCGTCTACAGAGACATTGCCCAGAGGACGCCCAGATGTGTCACCATCCTGCTGGGAGCCTTCTCTCATGTCCCTGCAAGCTAGAGCTGACAGACAGGAGGTCACCCCGTCTTGTGGATTAGAACTGGCAACCTTCAGGTCAGCACTCCAGCCAGAACAAGGGTTTAACCCTTTGCGGCACCACAGCTCCATCAAATCAGATATTCCACCATGTCTCCTGTGTCAATATAACAATATAATACTATATAATATTCATATTATGCTATACTAATAATATAATATATTGTATTTACATAAAATATAGATAATAATACTATAATGTAATCTATATATATAAAAGGGTAATGAAATTTCAGCCTAGGACAAAACAACAAAACCACACATCCCAGAAACACTAAACTTGGCAGCACAACCCCTCATCCATGCCTGTACGTTCATACAACAAAAAGAAAAGAAAAATAAAGTCCTCATTAGAGGGAGAGGAATAATTGTTTTTATCCAATTGCTGCCAGTTCAAAGGCTAAGCTCCACCCACTTGGTCTCCTGGCAACCCACTCAGCCCAGGGGACAGGCAGAGTTAGGCCTCACTTAGGCCTCTTCCCCACTGCCTATAAAATACAGATTATCTGATTTTAACTGGATTATATGGCAGTGTAGACTCAAGGCCCTTCCACACAGCTATATAACCTATTTATAATCTTATATTATCTGCTTTGAACTGGATTATCTTGACTCCACACTGCCATATAATCCACTTCAGTGTGCAGTCGGACACAACTGGACTTAATGTCAGGAGAAAAGCTTTACCCTTTACCTTAACTACCATCAATTCCTCAATACTTTATTTCCCATACCACCATACTTTGCCACAGCAACGCGTGGCCGGGCACAGCTAGTACAATATAATAATACACTGTTATAAGTGTATATTTACATTACATGTAATATTACTAATAATATTGCAATATAGTGGTATAGTTCAATATAGTAATATATAATGCTTATAGTGTGCTATGTTAATGTTATAATATATTGTATGTATATACAGTAGAGTCTCACTTATCCAACGTTCTGGATTATCCAACGCATTTTTGTAGTCAATGTTTTCAATACATTGTGATATTTTGGTGCTAAATTCGTAAATACAATCATTACTACATAGCATTACTGCGTATTGAACTACTTTTTCTGTCAAATTTGTTGTATAACATAATGTTTGGGTGCTTAATTTGTAAAATCATAACCTAATTTGATGTTTAATAGGCTTTTCCTTAATCCCTCCTTATTATCCAACATATTCGCTTATCCAATGTTCTGTCGGCCCGTTTATGTTGGATAAGTGAGACTCTACTGTAATATATTGTATGTATATATAACTTGTAAGCCACCCTGAGTCCCCTTCAGGGTGAGAAGGGCGGGATATAAATGTCACAAATAAATAATCTGAGTCTACATTTCCAGATAATCCAGTTCAACGCAGATAATCTGGATTTTATATGGCAATGTAGAAGGGACCTCAGAAGTGAGTTTGCCAGTCACTTCCTCTAAAATATAGTCAATAGTATCTCTAGTATTAAATGGGAGTCTCTCATCCAAGTACTAACCAGGGCTGACCCTTCTCGCCTTCCTAAATCAGAAGGATCTGGTACATTCCTTTTAGATTAAGATTATAGGATTCCTCCCCAGTTTCCACTGTGGCGACGCTAATGTCTACAAAGATATTGCGCACATAGATACACTGCACACACATATTGCCTGTTATCCAATTGGATCAGGGTACCTTCATTCATGGAGGACACAAGGATGTGTTTGTCTAGGTGCCTCAACCAATAGCCCCTCCATCAATAGAAAGACAGCTCCATTCGAAAGACATTTCCATTAGACCACCAAACCCTACCATAAATACAAAGGGTTTCCTTTCCCTTGGAGGAGGAGAAGGGGGGGCCAAGCACAGGGAGGGAAAGGGTGGGGGTCCCTTCCCGGAAGCCACAAACAAACAAGGCACCTGCTCCCCAGTTGCCACAGCAACACAATTCAGGCCGATTTCTCCTTCTTTTTCCTTCTCCACCCTCCCCCTCTCCATCGTTTTGCATCGTCGGCGGGGATTTGCTGTCCCAGCCCATAATCCCGCAATCAAGACCGCAGGATGTGGATGGGGAAAGCAGCTTAGCTCTGGCCGGTCCCATCGGGGCTTTGTCTGTCCTTCAATCACGGCCAGGATTATGGGGAAAGAGGGGCAAGGCGGTGTTGGAGAGACCCATCCTCCTTCACCAGGCTGCAATGGCCACAGGATGTGCCACCAAGTCATGGTTTGGACTGGAGCATCTTTGTCTAGAGGACCAGCACGGCGCGACGATGCTTTGAGCATTGGACTACACTCTGGAAACCCGGGTTTATAATAATAATAATAATATAATAATAATAATAATAATAATTTTATTCTTATACCCTGCCCCATCTCCCCGAAGGGACTCGGGGCGCCTTACATGGGGCCAAGCCCAAACAGAACAATAAAAACAAAACAATAAAACCAATCAATCAAACAATAAAAGCAAGTCATAAAAAAAGAAACCCCATACAAGATAAAATGTTTGAATTCCTCCTTGGCTGTTAAAGCCCACCTTAGCCTCAGGCAAACCTGCACATATATAGGATGGGGTAGATTGGCTTATTTGGTGCTAAACAGTCCACGTGAAAGGGAAACAGTTCATGTGAAGGTGATCTCGGAGTCGCAACAGACTGCAAGCTGAACATGACCCAACAGTGTGATGCAGTAGCGAAAAAGGCCAATGCGATTCTAGGCTACAGTGTTCCCTCACTTATTGCGAGGGTTAGGCTCCAGGGCCACCCGCAATAAGTGAAAATCCGCAAAGTAGGGACACTATATTTATTTTAATATTTATACAGTAGAGTCTCACTTATCCAACACTCGCTTCTCCAACGTTCTGGATTATCCAACGCATTTCTATAGTCAATGTTTTCAATACATTGTGATATTTCGGTGCTAAATTAGTAAATACAGTAATTACTACATAGCATTACTTCGTATTGAACTACTTTTTCTGACAAATTTGTTGTCTAACATGATGTTTTGGTGCTTAATTTGTAAAATCATAACCTAATTTGATGTTTAATAGGTTTTCCTTAATCTCTCCTTATTATCCAACATGTCCGCTTAGCCAACGTTCTGCCGGCCCGTTTACGTTGTATAAGCAAGACTCTACTGTACATTATTTTAGTAGTTATGCATTATTTTAAGTCTTTATCAACCAATCGTGTGTTGATAAATCTCCTCCTCCTCCTCCTGTTGCCACTTGGGTTCCTTTTCTCTCCCTTTGGCTTCTCCTTCCTCCCTTCCTTAAGATGTAAATTGTAATTTTTTTATGATTTATAATAGTCTCTTAGAGTTTATTGAAAAACCGCAAAACAGCGATCCGTGAAAAGTGAACCGCGAAGTAGTGAGGGAACACTGTACATTAATAGAAGTATAGCAAAATAGGATGGGAGTCACTTGGCTGGAAAACAGTTCATGTGAAGGTGATCTAGGAGTCGTAACAGACTGCAAGCTGAACATGAGCCAACAGTGTGATATGGCAGCTAAAAAGGCCAATGCCATTCTACGCTGCATCCATAGGAGGATAGTGTCTACAGTGAGGGGAACCATGGTCCCATTCTCTTCTGCTTTGGTCAGGCCTCACCTGGAAGAACCCTTGTGTCCAATTCAAGAAGGAGATGGACAAGCTAGAACGTGTCCACCATAATGATGAAAGGTCTGGAACCCATTAATTCCTATGAAGAGCAGCTTATGTTTAGCTTAGAGAAAAGACCTGTGTATGTTTAGCTTAGAGAAAAGAAGCACTGGGCAGGGAGAAGGAAACTCTGCTGGACTGCCAGGCAGCATATTTCACAAGTGAGTTCTTGAACACTGCAGTTTTCCATTTCCATGTTTAGGATCCTCTTCTACTTTCCAACCATTCACAGATGAAATCCACGACACATGTATGACTAACATCAGAGCATGCTCAAGATGGCAAAAGATATTAAAGAAGTAGACCATTCTAAGACACACTTTCTCCCTATATCAACATCTCTAAAAATGGGGCGCATCTTAGAATCGCAGGTGTATTTTTGTTGGTGTCGGTTGAACTGAAATTAGAGTGCTTCTTACAAATGATAGTGTCTTACAGCTAAAGAAATACAGCATTGTATGTAGTGTTGCACACTGAATTCAGCTTGCAGCCACTGAAATGAGCTAAGGATAATAGGGTAAAAGGGGAGAAATGGGGCATTTTAAAAACAACTGAAAAAGCAGGCCAGTTTTATTGCTGTTGTGAGTCTAAGTCATTTACTTAGTCATTTACGAGTCATTTACTAGCTGTGCCCGGCCACGCGTTGCTGTGGCGAGGTATGGTGGTATGGGAAATAAAGTATTGAGGAATTGGCGGTAGTTAAGGTAAAGGGTCTCCTGGGCTGAGTGGGTTGCTAGGAGACCAAGTGAGCGGGGCTTAGCCTTCTAACTGGCAGCAATTGGATAAAAACAATTATTCCTCTCCCTCTAATTAGGACTTTATTTTTCTTTTCTTTTTGTTGTATCAACCTAGAGGCATGGATGAGGGGTTGTGCTGTCAAACATCAAATTAGGTTATGATTTTACAAATTAAGCACCAAAACATCATGTTATACAACAAATTTAACAGAAAAAGTAGTTCAATACGAAGTAATGTTATGTTGTAATTACTGTATTTACGAATTTAGCACCAAAATATCATGATATATTGAAAACATTGACTATAAAAATGGCTTGGATAATCCAGAGGCTTGGATAAGTGAGACTCTACTGTATATAGATGTTGAGGTGCGATATCAGGGTAAAATTTGTTCAGAGGATATTGGGTATGTACAGTAGAGTCTCACTTATCCAGCACACTTATCCAACATTCTGGATTATCCAACACATTTTTGTAGTCAATGTTTTCAATACATTGTGATATTTTGGTACTAAATTTGTAAGTACAGTAAGTACAACATAACATTACTGTGTATTGAACTACTTTTTCTGTCAAATTTATTGTATAACATGATGTTTTGGTGCTTAATTTGTAAAATCATAACCTAATTTGATGTGTAATAGGCTTTTCCTTAATCCCTCCTTATTATCCAACATATTCGCTTATCCAACGTTCTGCCGGCTCGTTTATGTTGGACAAGTGAGACTCTACTGTACTTGGACACCAGTCATCATACGTATGAACAACTTTCTTTGGGTGCATCTACATTGCAGAATTAATGTAGTTTGACACCACTTGAACTTCCGTGGTGCAAAAATGGTACAATGCTATGGGCCCGGGCTGTGGCGCAGGCGGGAGAGCAAGCCAGCTGCAATTAACTGCAATGAATCACTCTGACCAGGAGGTCATGAATTCGAGGCCGCGCGGAGCCTATGTTTGTTTGTCTTTGTTCTATGTTAAAAGGCATTGAATGTTTGCCTATATGTGTAATGTGATCCGCCCTGAGTCCCCTTCGGGGTGAGAAGGGCGGAATATAAATGCTGTAAATAAAATAAAATAAATAAATTCTGAGAGTTGTACTTTTCCAAGTTTTTTAGTCTTCTTTACCAAAGAGTGCTGGTATCGCATCAAATTACAAAACACAGTATTCCATAACATTGAGCCCTGGTGGTTCAAATGATGTCAAACTGTATTAATTCCACAGTGTAGATGCACTCTATTTCGGTTTTGGGAAAAAGAGAGTTTGAGCAAATACTTCCCCACTTTGTCACTTTCACAAATCCTTTCGCTGACTCTTTTTTCTCACCTGGGTAGAAGTCCTTGGATTTGGAGAGCTTGATGGTGGCCCCGGTTTCCTTCTGCAGTTGGACGATGGTTTGGCCGCCTTTGCCGATGATGGATCCGGCCGCATAGCTGGGGATCAGGACCTTCAGGAAGTATTCGCCGTCCTCTGGAAAAGAAAGGGACAAAAAAGATATCTCATCATCCGAATCCTTGGCCAAATGAAAGCCATGGATCACTCCCACACAGCCCTCCCAGGTTCTGCTGCATGGAGCTGGAAGGCGGAAACAGCTCCCAGAGGCACCGCATCATAAAAGAGAATGTGATGGCTTCTGCAAAATGCAACCCGAATCTTGGCACAGCAACGGATGCAGGAAGATGCTACTGGGATCCAGCAAAGGTAGCTTTTCCCTCCATCGTGGTAAATGATAACACACTTTCTTCTTCTTCTTCTTCTTTGCAGACATTAATAAAAATCAGGCCACACAGCTCCTCAATACACCCAATCCATGTAATCCGAATTTCTTTTGTTATTTCCACACATTCAGGTTTCTGGAGGTCTAAATTCTTACTTTACTCACATTCATAGTAATCTATTTTTCGAAATAAGAAACATTCAGAGCTATGTACGGAACGATTTCACTGTAGAAGCAGAGAAAATAAGGATCCCACATATTCCAGTTTAGAGCCAATGGCACATTTCTAGTCCCTGAGGCTGCAGATGTAAGTTATGCTTGAAAAAGGCTGGAGCTACATTGCATCCAAACTGCATTATATGGGTCTACACTGCATTACATGACCACAGCTCCAGCTTTCTTTTGGAACAGCTTTCTATAGTCAGTGTAGACCAGGCATGGGCAAACTTCAGCCCTCCTGGTGTTTTGGACTTCAACTCCCACAATTCCTAACAGACGATAGGAATTGTGGGAGTTGAAGTCCAAAACACCTGGAGGGCCGAAGTTTGCCCATGCCTGGTGTTAACTGCACTATATGAGTCTATACTGATTTCCACAAATAAGTAATATTTCTATGCTATTTCAAAGTAGAACACCGAACCCCAACATCCAGAAAAATATCACTGTAAAACAGTATTTTCCTTCTCAAAGTACAGATTTCCTAATGCTGGTATTGGAACTCCAAATAAACTATGGCTTTTTAAAAATAAGCCATGGAAAATCTATTACATGATTTGGAGCAAGTCACACACTCTCAACCCCAGAAAAAGCCAGAAATTACTGGAAACACACAACAACAACAATGCAATGAAAGGGAGCCCATGTCATCATCCTTGGAGAAAGCTACATTGATAAAGCAATGCTTGTGTTCCTTGGTTGACTACGGCTTTTTGTTTGTTTATTCCAATTTGCGTTTGTCGCTCCTTTTGTTTACTTTTTTTGTATTGATTTGTTGTTCTTTCTTGTTACAGATTAAAAATATTTACAAAATATGACAGTATACTTTCCACATTAGGGGGACAAGGCCTTTGCAAAAGTGGATTTTTAAAGAAATGCTATTATTATTTTGCCTAAGCATCTCTACGTCAGTTATTCCCAAATTCTGGGTTTTTTTGGACTTCAACTCCTAGAACAGGCATGGGCAAACCTGGGCCCTCCAGGTGTTTTGGACTTCAACTCCCACAATTCCTAACAGCCTACCGGCTGTTAGGAATTGTGGGAGTTGAAGTCCAAAACACCTGGAGGGCCCAAGTTTGCCCATGCCTGTCCTAGAAGCTACAGTTGCTTTGATTAGGGATTCTGGAAGATGAAGTCCAAAACACTTGGAGGAACTCAGGGTTATTTCCAGCAGTTTGATGGGTTTTCGCTCCTGAGGTTGCCGCTCCGGAGCCGCCCGGCCTCACCGCAATTTAATAAGTGCAGCCATAAGCCACTGCTGCTGCTGCTGCTGCTTCTCCCAACTACTCAAAATAAGAGCTTTCCCTGTTTTTTTTCCTTTTTCTAAAAAGCACACACTGCACACACTTTACAGAGGAAAGGATAAGAGCCGGCTCACCTGGCTGCCTCAATTGCTCTGCTTCAAGACTTATTTTTAGACTGAATTCGGTTAGCCTGAGCGACTCCCTTGGGTTCTCCAAAATGGCAAGCGTTTGGATGTAGTTTAAGGGAGGAACCCTTACACCTCAGTACATGCTCACAAAGACATGAATTCAGTACATCCCTTTATCACAATGCAATCAACCTTCATCTATTTATCTATCCATCTATCCATCCATCCATTTGTCTGTCTTTCCGTACTACAAAGGGTGTTGCTAGGTGGAGTGGCCCTTTGTGATGTCATTGGGAAACAGTCACAAAGAGAGTGAAAGGGAAGTGATGGGGAGAAAGAATAAAAAAAGGAGAGAAGGAAGGAAAAGGAAGGATAGGGGAAAAGATATGAGGGAAAGGAGGGTGTGTAAATACAGTAGAGTCTCACTTATCCAACACTCGCTTATCCAACGTTCTGGATTATCCAACGCATTTTTGTAGTCAATGTTTTTTCAATATGACGTGATATTTTGGTGCTAATTTTGTAAATACAGTAATTACAACATAACATTCCTGCGTATTGAACTACTTTTTCTGTCAAATTTGTTGTATAACATGATGTTTTGGTGCTTAATTTGTAAAATCATAACCTAATTTGATGTTTAATAGGCTTTTTCTTAATCTCTCCTTATTATCCAACCTATTCGCTTATCCAACATTCTGCCGGCCCGTTTATGTTGGATAAGTGAGACTATACTGTACAAGAGAGTAAAGGTAATCCTGCTGTTTGGCTAGATGGATCATCGCTCCTTTTTCCCTCCATATCTGATCAATAGGAGAACAAGGTGGGCTTAGATAATAAATAATAATAAATAAACTTAATTTTTGTATCCCACCCCATCTCCCCGAAGGGACTTGGGGCGGTTCACAACAGGGACAAACCCAAAACAACAACACAACATATTTGACAAAAACTTAAAACATTCCAACGATACACAAAATAAAACAATGGACAATACATTAAAATCCAAGCAGATAAAATCAGAGTAATTAAAAGCAAACCAGTGGGGACAGGTTTCATAAAGTGCTGTATCATGGAAATAAGTAACAGTGATAAAGTGCCATACACTTTTAAAACAGAAAGAAGTATTCTAATGACAGCTCTATTGGGCCTATTCATTCTAACACGCTCTGGAACAGGGGTCCCCAAACTAAGGCCCGGGGTCCCCAAACTAAGGCCCTCCAAGGTCACTTACTTGGCCTCTGTCCTAAACTTTAGACTTAGGGTTGGCTTAAGTCTGAAATGACTTGAAGGCACACAAAAACAATCCTAATTTTGGACTATTTCATCCTAGTCTGGCCCCCAGTAGTCTGAGGGGCTGTGAATCGGCCCTCCACTTAAAAAGTTTGAGGACCCCTGCTCTGGAACAACCATGTTTTCATGGTTTCCTGCTCGGCGGAAAATGGGCAGAGAAGGAGCTAACCTGATCTCCTTAGGGAGAGAGTTCCAGATCTTGCAAGGAAGGACGTCTTGTTATTTTGCGCAGTCAAGTCAACATGCGGCAACCCTAATATGGGGGTTTTTTTAGGCTGAGAGTGTGTGACTTGCCCAAGACAACCCAGTGGATTTCAGTGACTGAGTTAGGAATCGAACCCTGGACTCCAGAACCATAGATGAATGAACAGCTTCAAGAGAGTTTGGAGAACTAGACCCCATCTACATTGCTGTATAATGATTATAATACATACACACATAGAATCATAGAGTTGGAAGAGATCTCGTGAGCCATCCAGTCCAACCCCCTGCCAAGAAGCAGGAAATCGCATTCAAAGCACCCCTGACAGATGGCCATCCAGCCTCTGCTTAAAAGCCTCCAAAGAAGCAGCTTCTGGGGCTGAGAATGAGTTCCATTGCTGAACAGCTCTCACAGTTAGGAAGTTCTTCCTAATGTTCAGATGAAATCTCCTTTCCTGTAGTTTGAAGTAGTTGTTCCGCATCCTAGTCTCAAAGGCAGCAGAAAACAAGCTTGCTCCCTCCTCCCTATGACTTCCCCTCACATTTTGATCCATGGCCCTCATCATGTCGCCTCTCAGCCTTCTCGTCTGCAGGCTAACCATACCCAGCTCTTTCAGCCGCTCCTCATAGGGCTTGTTCTCCAGATCTTTGATCCTTTGAGTCACCCTCCTCTGGACACATTCCAGCTTGTCAACATCTCCCTTCAATTCAAAACCAAGGTAGGCCAAAAAATCAAACAGACTGGGAAGAAATTAAAAATTATCTTAAAAAAGAGAATGGTAAGATAATGATATGATAATCATAAAAGTTAAGAAAGAACATCTAGACTCTTGCCTCGGAAGAAGATACAGAAACAATATTAAAGATGAAGACTGGAGATTGAAATGCAACTAGAGAATATTTACTATAACACCTTACAATAGATGGAAGTCATTTTATTCCATTTTGGTTTTTTTCCCTTTTTTTGGTTTTCTTTCTTTATTTTTCGTTCTCTCTTTTTTGTGTGTGTTTTTTCTGTATATTCTGTGGATAGCTACATACTCTTCTTCTTTGATTATGTTCCTTGTATTATGCTTTATGTTCAGCTTTGGGTGTTGGGGAAATGCTCCATGGGGTACAATATTTAAATGTTTTTTTGTTTGTTTGTTTGTTTTTCTCTTCCTCCACCCTCAGACCTACAGTCCACATGATATATTTCCCATAACCCAATTTTTGTCCCTCTGCCCCCCACCCCTCATCCTTTTACTCTCTGCATTTTAGTTTTATTGTCTCCCCCCCCCCACTCGTTTGTTATCCTTAAATGTTCTTTCTTTCACCAAAACCAATAAAAAAATTTTAAAAAATTCTCCCTTCAATTGTGGGGCCCAGAACTGGACACAGTATTCCAGGTGTGGTCCAATCAAGGCAGAATAGAGAGGTAGCTTGACTTCCCAGTATCTGGACACTAGGGTTGTCCAAAAAATCGTTTTGATTCTTATATCGGAATTATTTCGGATTGTTCTCGCTTTTTGAATCGAGTTCCGAGACGTCCCTGGGCGCAACCAGCAATGTAATTTGAACCATCGTTGGTCCATTCTTGAAATGTGTCTTAATGTTTTGTTAAAGTCTACATAAGTAGAAGAGGGACTTTCACAGTGATAAGAACCCAATTGAACAGGAAATAAGACTTTCAAACCAGGAACAGGTTTCTTCAAATATTGAAAAATAGTGTATTATAAAAAGTTATGAAAATTCACCAAAAATCATAGGAGACAGGAAACGTTCTGCAATTTGTTGAGCAAAGACTGTTGAATGTGATCTCCCACTGTACCAAATTTGATGAGGATAGCTCAAGAAATGAGGGCGGGAGAGCCCTGTAAAAGTCCCCCCGGTTTCCTTTTTTTTTTTTTGGGCGATTGCGCATGCACGTCAGCCATTTTAGAAACATTTAGAATCATTACGAATTTTCAGAAATATCTGAAATTTTTGGGTGAAAAATTCGGAAATACTTTCTATATCGAAGCGCCGGCACCCCCTACTTTAGAAACGAGAACTGAAACATTTTTCCCATCGATCGGACATGCCTACTGGACACTATTCCTATTTATGTAGGCCAAACTCCCATTGGATTTCTGAGCTGCCGCATCACAGTGTTGGCGCATGTTCACCTTCCTCCCCACGAGGACTCCAAGATCTTTTTCACACATGCTGCTGTCGAGCCAGGCATCGTCCCCCATTCTGTCTCTTTGCATTTCATTTTTCCTGCCTAAGTGGAATAGCTTGCATTTGTCCCTGTTGAATTTCATTTTGTTAGTTTTGGCCAATCATCTCTCTAACCTGTTAATATTGTTTTGGATTCTGCTCCTGTCTTCTGGAGTATTAGCTCTCCCTCCCAACACAGAAACCTTTCTATAGCACCTATTTTTATCTGGGCCCTGGCTGGGTTGCTGCTACAGACGTGACCTACTTATGCTTTGCTACATCAAAAGGACCCTAAGAGATGGATAGATATCAAGGCATAGAACATAAGGTATGTATGAAAGTCTAATGGAATTGTAGAATCCTAGACTTGGAAGGGGCCCCAAGGACCATCCAGTCCAGCTCACTGCCCTGCAGGAAGACACCATCAAAGCCCTCCCGACAGATGCCCATCCAACCTAGCTTACACACTTCATGCCTTCCATTTGAGCAACAATTGTTGCTGAAATTGATATTCCAAATGGCACTATCCTCCAATTGTGCCTCTTTCACACTACTTTTCTAGCTTCTGTTAAAATGTCCCAATTTCTCTCTTCCCTGCCTTCCTCCTTGGCTTCTTCCTTCAGCCTCTGCAAAAGTCGCAGTGTCCTATTAAATTGTAATAGATTTGTTTAAAGGTTTTTATTGCTTTTAATGATGTATTTAAAAATATTTCTAGGTTTAATTTTATTTTGATGTTTTTATATGCATTAGGTTGTAATTCACACTGTTACGGTTTTTATGGCTGGGCACCTTGAGTTTCCTTTGGTAGAGAAAAAATAGGGTATAAATTATTATTGTTTCTATTATAGAGAAAAAGATTGAATATAATAATAATGATGATGATGATATTGATGTACAGCAAAGTCTCACTTATCCAACATAAACGGGCCAGCAGAACGTTGGATAAGCGAATATGTTGGATAATAAGGAGGGATTAAGGAAAAGCCTATTACACATCAAATTAGGTTATGATTTTACAAATTAAGCACCAAAACATCATGTTATACAACAAATTTGACATAAAAAGTAGTTCAGTACATGGTAATGCTATGTAGTAATTACTGTATTTATGAATTTAGTACCAAAATATCACGATATATTGAAAACATTGACTACAAAAATGCGTTGGATAATCCAGAACGTTGGATAAATGAGACTCTACTGTATAGAGAAAAAGATTGAATATAATAATAATGATGATGATGATGATATTGATGTAGTTTGCATTCCGAGAATTCTGCAGGGGGGAAGAAAAGGCTGCAAAAAGCATTCATTATACAGTAAAGTCTCACTTATCCAACACTCGCTTATCCAATGTTCTGGATTATCCAACACATTTTTGTAGTCAATGTTTTCAATACATCATGATATTTTGGTGCTAAATTCGTAATTACTACATAGCATTACTGTGTATTGAACTACTTTTTCTGTCAAATTTGTTGTATAACATAATGTTTTGGTGCTTAATTTGTAAAATCATAACCTAATTTCATGTTTAATAGGCTTTTCCTTATTCTCTCCTTATTATCCAACATATTCGGTTATCCAACGTTCTGCCAGCCCGTTTACATTGGATAAGTGAGACTCTACTGTATATATCATTATACGATATACATACATTATATGTATCATTTGTAAACATCATTATTTTGAACTCACAAAATCCTCTAGCCAGCCTTAGCCATATATAGGATTCTGAGAGTATCAATTCAAAAAACTAACTTTGCTGACTCTGATACGGAGAAACATTACGAAGCCTGTAACTGCTGTGAGCTTCTGAATTTAGCACATTTAATGCTGTTGTTTAATAAATAATACATGATAATAGAAGCCATATTTATGTCTGTGCTAAGTGAATCGTTCATTAATATGCTTGGCATGCTATACCTCTTAAAGGATGGCTTTACTTGCATTATATGAGTCTACACTAGACATAGGCAAACCTCGGCCTGCCAGGTGTTTTGGACTTCAGCTCCCATAACTCCTAGTATCAGGTAGGCTGTTAGGAATTGCGGGAGTTGAAGTTCAAAACACCTAGAGGACCGAAATTTGCCCATGCCTGCTCTACACTGACCATATAATGCAGTTTCAACCCACAGCTGAGAGTTCAGCCTTTTTTTCCTCATATGGTCGCTTTGGTTTATTTCTCTTTTATATACTTACTAGCTGTGCCTGGCCACGCATTGCCGTGGCATATGGGAATCCTTTGTTGGCCAGGTGGAATAATAATAATAATAATAATAATAATAATAATAATAATAATAATAATAATTTTATTCTTATACCCCGCCCCATCTCCCCGAAGGGACTCGGGGCGGCTTACATGGGGCCAAGCCCGAACAGAACAATAAAAACAAGACAAGAAAACCAATGAAACCAATAATCAAACCATAACAGCAAATCATAAAAACCACATACAAGATAAAATGTTAAAATCATGGATTAGGTTCAAAGAATCTAGGCCCAAGTGCTAAGAGTGCAAATAAATAGCAGTGAATAGCCTTGCAGCCTCAAAGCCTGGCTGTTTTCTTTTTATGGGAATCCCTTTTTGGTGAGCTGATGTGAATATACTGTTATTTAATGGGCTTTTAACCCGTTAACGTGGCATCAAAGTGCACTTTTGGTCACAACAGAAACTCCCAATGGAAAAAAAACATCCATTTTTTTCCATTAATTTTTACATTAATTTTGTCCTGAATTATCTATCACATGTCACAGATAAAAAATGGGGCACATGCATCTCATGGGAAATCAGATTGCGGGCAAGAAGGGGTGGACTAGATGGCCTTTGGGGGTCTCCTCCACCTCTAGGATTCTATGATTCAATAGAGACTGGATGACCATCTGTTGAGAGGGCTTTGATGGTGCATCTCCGCCTTCAACTTGGTCCTAATGCGTGGCCATAATGTCCCTAAGCTGCAGATCTTCTGCCCAAATCCACTTAAAAGAATTCCCTCTTGGTTGGATTATACCAGTTAAGTTATTAGGCGGCTGCGATCAAGCTGATCAAGCAATATGCTGCCCCTTCTTTTCCCATCCCTCTTTGCCCCGTTCACTTTCCCTGTTTCCTTTCCATCCATAGTACTGGGAAGACACAGCAGACCCTGCCATTCCTATAGATCCGTTTAATCCTTTTAAAGAGCCCTTGCACCCGCTGGCAATCCTCACACCTTGTAAATTCCATTTTAATCATAAAGCAGTGTTAATAAATATTGGATTTTTTTTTCTCCCTCTCCTAATCAACTTGATTGGTTAACCTTGAGCTCTAAAAATAATCCCTCTTGCTTCACCTTCTTCTTCTTTTTCAGTGCATAAAGGATGCCCAAGTCCCAATTTTGAAGCAACAACCCAACACTTCTGGAGAACATTTATTATTTTATTTTATGACACAGCAAACAAGATAGATATGCTGGATTTCGTATCACAAAATCACAAGTCGAACACTTCCCAAGTGTCTAGGGCTGTGTGATGTATTTTCGGATGATGCGTGCAGATCCCAGTCGGGTGGCCTTTTGCAGTTGGCAGATCGTGATTTTGTCAATGTCTATTGTTTCCAAATGCCGGCTGAGATCTTTTGGCATGGCACCCAATGTGCCAATCACCACCGGGACCACCTGCACTGGTTTCTGCCAGAGTCTTTGAAGTTCAGTCTTGAGGTCCTGATAGCGGCTGAGTTTTTCCTGTTGTTTTTCGTCAATGCGACTGTCACCTGGGATGGCAATATCAACGATCCAAACCTTTTTCTTTTCCACAACTGTGATGTCTGGTGTGTTGTGTTCCAGAACTTTGTCAGTCTGGATTCGGAAGTCCCACAGTATCTTTGCGTGCTCATTTTCCAATACTTTTGCAGGTTTGTGATCCCACCAGTTCTTTACTGCTGGGAGGTGGTACTTGAGGCATAAGTACCAATGAATCATTTGGGCCACATAGTTGTGCCTCTGTTTGTAGTCTGTCTGTGCGATTTTCTTACAGCAACTGAGGATATGATCCATGGTTTCGTCGGTTTCCTTGCACAGTCTGCATTTTGGGTCATCAGCTGATCTTTCGATCTTGGCCTGAATTGCCTTTGTCCTGATGTCTTGCTCCTGGGCTGCAAGGATCAGGCCTTCTGTCTCCTTCTTCAGGGTCCCATTCGTGAGCCAGAGCCAGGTCTTCTCCTTATCAGCTTTTCCTTCAATTTTGTCAAGGAACTTTCCATGCAATGTTTTGTTGTGCCAGCTGTCAGCTCTAGTTTGTAGTGCGGTTTTCTTGTACTGATTTTTTGTCTGCTGTGCTTTGAGGAGTTTCTGATTTTTGACTTCAATCAAAGCAGGTTATTATTATTATTATTACGTATTATTATTATTATTATTGACAGAGGCACAAAGTGATCAACTGTTTTTCCTCATATGGTCGCTTTGGTTTAGTTCTCTTTTATATACTTACTAGCTGTGCCTGGCCACGCATTGCCGTGGCGTATGGGAATCCTTTGTTGGCCAGGTGGAATAGCCGTGAATAGACTTGCAGTCTCAAAGCCTGGCTGTTTTCTTTTTATGGGAATCATTATTTGGTGAACTGGAATGCAACTGAATAGGCTTGCTGCTTGGAAGGCTGGGTACTTGCGTTCTAGGGGAATGGTTTTTTGGGCTGCTAGAATTGCAACAAATACCCTGTTTCCCCTAAAATAAGACATCCTCAGAAAATAAGACCTAGTAGAGGTTTTGCTGAATTGCTAAATATAAGGCCTCCCCCAAAAGTAAGACCTAGCAAAGTTTTTGTTTGGAAGCATGCCCGCCAAACAGAAAACCAGAGCGTGCAGGATCGGTAAATGTCCGTACCATAGAGTGTTGTACATGGAAATATTGGTAGTAACAAGAAATTCTTGATAGGATTCACAGTTTGTCTGGTTATGCTAGTTTGTGATGGCAGCTACTGTACAGTATATATAAAATGTTCAATTTTTGTTCAATAATAAATGTGAATTCTTCTTCATGGAAAAATAAGACATCCCCTGAAAGACCTAGTGCATCTTTGGGAGCAAAAATTAATATAAGACACTGTCTTATTTTCGGGGAAACACGGTAGCCTCGCTGCTTCAAAGCCTGGCTGCTTGCTACCTAGGTTAATCCTTTGTTGGTCTGGTTGAATTGCACTGAATAGCCTTGCAGCTTCAATGCCTGGCTGTGTTATACCTAGAGGAATTCTTGTTTGGCGAGCTGGAGTAGCACCCTCAATCAAAGAGTCACTTTGGAACCTGGCTACTTCCTTCCATTATATATATAGTGGCATAATAAAATGGCATCCTTTATATAAATTGGAAAAATCAAGGATGTGTTGTCAAATGCTTTCATGGCCGGAATCACTGGGTTTCTGTGAGTTTTCCGGGCTGTATGGCCATGTTCCAGAAGCATTCTCTCCTGACATTTCGCCCACATCTGTGACAGGCATCCTCAGAGGCTATAGATGTGGGCAAAACGTCAGGAGAGAATGCTTCTGGAACATGGCCATACAGCCCAGAAAACTCACAACAATGCAAAATCAAGTACTGTATATACTCGAGTATTTTTAGGACTGAAACAAACACCTCCTCGGCTTATACTCGGGTGAGAGTCCTGGTGGGCTTATATTCAGGTCGGCTTATACTCAAGTATATATGGTATATTTATTATTTTTCTCTATTATTATTGGTATTGTTACATTTATTATTTTACTCTATTAATTATAATTATTACATTTATTATTTTACTCTATTATTGTTGTTACTTTTACATTTATTTTACTCTATTAATTATTATTATTACATTTATTATTTTACTCTATTATTGTTGTTACTTTTACATTTATTTTACTCTATTTTTATTATTATTAATACATTTATTATTTTTCTCTATTATTACATTTATTATTTTACTGCATTTATTATTATTACATTTATTATTTCACTCTATTATTATTAAAAGGATACATAAGCACATTTACATTGAAAAAGATGAAAATAATGATTTCATCAGAGTTGAACAGTCATATCTTAAATTACAGTTTGATGTAAAGATTCAAAAACATTTAAACTATTGATGCCTCAATTAATGTAATTTTATTGGTATCTCGGCTTATACTGGAGTCAATGTTTTCCCAGTTTTTTTGTGGTAAAATTAGGTGCCTCGGCTTATATTCGGGTCGGCTTATACTCGAGTATATATGGTATTTTTGGGAATGTTTATATTCTTTTAATTTTTATATTTTCAAGACTTTGGTGGTTGAATTCATGGATATGGACTCCATGGATACGGAGGATGGACTGTATGGGATATTAACACCTCTACCTGACCCTAAACCCAGCAAATTATTATTCTTATTATTTCCCCATATTAATTAAACCCAAAATAAACAAAGAGAAATGTCTGCTTCGAATGGCCACCCTCATTTTTGACAAGGGAAGGACTCTCTAAATCAGTGGTTCTCAACCTGTGGGTTCCCAGGTGTTTTGGCCTACAACTCCCAGAAATCCCAGCTAGTTTACCAGCTATTAGGATTTCTGGGAGTTGAAGGCCAAAACATCTGGGGACCCACAGGTTGAGAACCATTACTCTAAATAGTGCTGTATTGTTAATACAGAGACCTGAATACCTAAAGGAACCAAATCTCATCTGATTTTGGAAGGCAAGCAGAGTCAGCCCCGGTTAGTACTGTATAGTACCTGATCACCAATGAATATCAGATCTATTTTAGAGGAAGGAACTGTACAAACCACATCTGGCCTAAGAAAACCCAATAAATTATATTAGAAAGAACTTCCTGATCATAAGAACTGTTCAAGGGTGAACTTGACCGCTCTAGAAAGTGGGCCGAGGTCAGATCGCCATCTTTCAAAGTACAGTAGAGTCTCACTTATCCAACATTTTGGATTATCCACCACATTTTTTTAGTTAATGTTTTCAATACATCGTTATATTTTGGTGCTAAATTCGTAAATACAGTAATTATTACATAGCATTACTACGTATTGAACTACATTTTCTGCCCGGGCTGTGGCGCAGGCGGGAGAGCAAGCCAGTGCAATTAACTGCAATGAATCACTCTGACCAGGAGGTCATGAGTTCGAGCCCCGCTCGGAGCCTAAGTTTGTTTGTCTTTGTTCTATGTTAAAAGGCATTGAATGTTGGCCTGTGTGTGTAATGTGATCCGCCCTGAGTCCCCTTCGGGGTGAGAAGGGCGGAATATAAATGCTGTAAATAAATAAATAAATAAATAAATAAATAAATAAATTGGTTGTATAACATG
Organism: Anolis carolinensis; assembly: GCF_035594765.1. Taxonomy (NCBI): domain Eukaryota; kingdom Metazoa; phylum Chordata; class Lepidosauria; order Squamata; family Anolidae; genus Anolis; species Anolis carolinensis. Next base: position 6,366,655 of record NW_026943821.1, on the reverse strand, counting down.
ATGTTTTGGTGCTTAATTTTTAAAATCATAACCTAATTTGATGTTTTAATAGGCTTATCCTTAATCCCTCCTTATTATCCAACATATTTGCTTATCCAACATCCTGCCGGCCTGTTTATGTTGGATAAGTGAGACTCTACTGTACTTTAGATGAATATTCCTGCATGGAGAGGGGTTGGACTAGATGGCCCTTGGGTCCCCTTCCGACATTATGGTCCTATTCTAACCAATAGACTTTGCCTGCTCAGGTCCTTTTAGACGGATGATTTGAGAGGCATAAAGGAGAAGTGTTCTGAGCTAAGGTTCCATCCACACTGACCATTATTTAATGCAGTTCCGTACCAGTATTGAAGAAAGTGTTTATATTGTGCCAATGATGACATAGGAATCCAGTTTGAGAATTGCACACAAGGCGGATGAGAACGGAGCTAAATCTCCATCCACACTGTCTGTTTAATGCAGTTTCATAATTGTATTGAAGAAAGTGGTTTCATTTTGCAGACAATAACATAAGAATCCAGTTTGATGGTGATTCGAGCATCGGTGCACATTAAGGGTTTTCTTTTGTATTTGTGGGAGTTCATTGTCTGACCACTGCAGTTCAAGATGCATTAAACAGCCAGTGTAGATGGATCTACACTTTCGAACGGCATGAATACAACCAGCCTAGACCCATATAATGCAACTCAATGCAGGATAGATGGGGCCTGGGTCTACTACACTGACTCTACAATGCATACAGGGAGCAGATGGGGTGGGAAAGGCAGGTGCATAGGCGCCGGCGCATGCAACCCATGTCTGGTTTTGTCAGGTCTCCCTCCAGCTCCTCTCCGCCCCTCTCCTTCTCCAATGCGCAAAAGTAGGTCAGGTTCAGGCCCTCGTCTTCGCCAGGCCCCCGACCGGACCCGATGACCAGCTGTGGGAACAGGGTGATGCCGCTCACGTCGCCAGCTGCGTGCGTGTGAAGAGATGTATGCGGGACAGTTTGGAACAAGACCCGTTATGTCTAAGCCGAGGCTGGATTATTGGACGGCCTCCCCCCTTCTCCTCCCTTTCCCCTAGACAGAACAGCTGTAAACAGCTGCAAAAGCTCTGCTCCAAAATGGCAAATCCCGAGATCAAGAATTATAACCCTTTGGCCCTTCTGCTGCCCCACTTCCATCCATGATCGAAACGCTCAATACGCACCCTCCGGCTACCCCAATTTGCCCCATTAATCCTCTGCCATCCCATTTTCCAGCTGCTTTAAAAACGTCCCTGTTTCATATCACTTCCCTCCTTTGTCCTCAGCTTACTTCAATGGCTGCAAACGGTGTTTGATGTGCAAAAAGTCATTTGTATTCAATTAACTGTGTGGAGGAAGGAGAATGCCCCTACTCAGTGTAGAAATACAGTAGAGTCTCACTTATCCAACATAAACGGGCCGGCAGAATGTTGGATAAGCGAATATGTTGGATAATAAGGAGGGATTAAGGAAAAGCCTATTAAACATCAAATTAGGTTATGATTTTACAAATTAAGCACCAAAACTTCATGTTATACAACAAATTTGACAGAAAAGGTAGTTCAATACGCAGTAATGTTATGTAGTAATTACTATATTTATGAATTTAGCACCAAAATACAGTAGAGTCTCACTTATCCAAGCTAAACGGGCCTGCAGAAGCTTGGATAAGCGAATATCTTGGATAATAAGGAGGGATTAAGGAAAAGCCTATTAAACAGCAAATTAGGTTATGATTTTACAAATTAAGCACCAAAACTTCATGTTATACAACAAATTTGACAGAAAAGGTAGTTCAATACGCAGTAATGTTATGTTGTATTTACTGTATTTACGTATTTAGCACCAAAATATCACGATGTATTGAAAACATTGACTACAAAAATGGCTTGGATTATCCAGAGGCTTGGATAAGTGAAGCTTGGATTAGTGAGACTCTACTGTATCACAATGTATTGAAAACATTGAGTACAAAAATGCGTTGGATAATCCAGAACGTTGGATAAGCGAGTGTTGGATAAGTGAGACTCTACTGTAACGCATTTCGACATGGTTTGAACTGTCATGGCTCAATGCTGTGGAATCCTGGGAGTTGTAGTTTGGTGAGACACCAGGACTCCGTGGCAGAGAAAGCCACAGACCTTGTCAAACTATTGCTTCCGTGATTCCATAGCACTGAACCATGCAATGAAAGTGGTGTCAAACTGTATTAATTCTACAGTGAAGATGCATCCCACATAAGGTTCAGGAACAAGCAAAGTGCTGCATTCGCTTCTGGCTAGGGATGATGGGCATTCTCATACAATCACTGGAAGATGCTCAGCCAAACAGGGCTGCAGAAAAGTCAATGGGGACATGGCCCTCCAAGGTCTCTTGTGGGGCTAAGATACACCCTTTCCTTTCACAGTAGTTCATCCTATTGTTGTTGCTGTTGTTGTTGTTGCTGTTGTTGTTGTGTTTATCTCTTCTTCATTAATAACTGCCGTCATCTTCACCACTCTCTGATGTTGCTTGGCATACATTTGGGGGTATATTGTGGTCCAAGTCCCATTCACACTAAACAACTACAGTGCTATATTTGCATCCAAAGTGCCACTGCTTCATTTTACAGAATCCTGGAAGCTGCAGTTAAACATTTCAGGCAAAGTGGTCCATTGCTTCAAAAACTACAAAACCCAATGAATCATAAAGATGCAGCCCTGGCAATAAAAGTGGTATAATAGTACTATATAAGTGTGATGTGAATGGGCCCCATACCGTGTTTCCCCGAAAATAAGACAGTGTCTTATATTATTTTTTACTCCCAAAGATGCGCTAGGTCTTATTTTCAGGGAATGTCTTATTTTTCCATTAAGAAGAATTCATATTCAAATGAACATTGATTCTATACTGTACAGTAGTTGTCATCACAAACCAATATAACTAAACCAGACAAACTGTGACTCCTGTCAAGAATTTCTTGTTACTACCATTATTTCATATACAACCGGTATGTAAGCCACCCCAAGTCCCTCTGGGGAGATGGAGGCAGGGTATAAAAATAAAATTATTATTATTATTATTATTATTATTATTATTATTATTATTATTATTATTATGTACATTTACCAATCCTGCATGCTATGGTGTTTTGTTTGGTAGGTGCCGGGCATGCTTCCAAACAAAAACTTTGCTAGGTCTTACTTTCGGGGGAGGCCTTATATTTAGCAATTCAGCAAAACTTCTACTAGGTCGTATTTTTTGGGGATGTCTTATTTTCAGGGAAACAGGGTACTTTTTCTCCTTTAGGACAATTCTACTATTCAATGCAAGTAAAATAAGAAATATCTCCAAATATTTGGAGGCTTTTCATTACCTTCCCAATATCTTACAGTTTCTTTCCACATCTCCTGCCCAGTATCAGAACTGGAAACTCACTATGTTCAAATACCCACCAGCCATGATCCTCTCCCTGCAAGCAAATAGTCAAATAAATGGTATCGCACTTTAGTGCAAAAAAGTGAGTCACTCCCATGGACTTGCTAAATTGCCCATTTTATTTGGGTTTTGGTCATCTGAGGTGCTTCCCTGATGCCAGGAGCTATCTTTTATGCCTTTTATACACCCTCCGTCAAGATTTGGCAGGGATATTCCCAGTGCATCCTCTGCCATCCCATTCATTCCAGCGGTTTATAAAATGTCCCAGTTTCTCTGTCACTCCTCCCACTTTCCTTCTTTGCTCTCATCTTACTGCAGTTGCTGCAAACAGAGGTAAAAGTGCTAAGGTTGTTTGAACCCAATAAACTCTTAAGTGGGAAAGCAGAAGAAGGGGAGGAATCTTGTCTTCCCAGGAGTCTCAGGCAAAAGTGAACTGCTGCAAACAGCATTAATAACCTTTTCCACCTTGAGCATCTTCTGATGCTGATTGGTCAATGCATGAAGATGGTGAAGGAGGATAAAGGGGAAAAAAAGATAGAAGGAGCAACATTTGTTTTGTCGAAGGCTTTCAAGGTCGGAATCCCAGGGCTGTTGGAACATGGCCATACAGCTTGGAAAACACACAACAGCCCAGCAACATTTGTACTGGATTTCCCAGGCCCAGAGCCGGTCCAACAATGAGGCTTATTAAGCGGTTGCTTTGGGCGCAAAACATATGGGGCGCAGTCGAGACTGCTTTTTCTGTTGATTTGTTGTAAAACATGATGTTTTGGTGCTTAATTTATAAAATCTTCATGTAATTTGAATTTTAATAGGCTTTTCCTTAATCCTTCCTTATTATCCAACATTTTCGCTTATCCAACGCTTTTATTTTTCAGTGATTGCTTGGGGGGGGGGGGGGCGCCAAAATTCTGTTCGCCTACACTTGGAAAATTCCTAGGGCCGGCTCTGCCCAGGCCCCACCTACACTGCCACATAATCCAGTTTCTGGATCCAGATTCTTCGTTTAGAACTAGTTTATATGGCAGTGCAGACTCAGGCCCCTTCTACACTGCAATATAATCCAGATTATCAAAGCAGATATTCCACATTATCTGCTTTGAACTGATTATATGAGTTGACACTGCCATAATAATCCAGTTCAAAGCAGATAATCTAGATTTTATATGGCAGTGTAGAAGGGGCCTCATATAATCCAGGTCAAAGCAGATAATCTGGATTCAGAAACTGGATTACATGGCAGCATAGATCCAGCCTCAATCTGTTTCCCGACTCACACAGGTGTGTAACTCACCTGGCTCCCTCCTTTCCCTTTCTTCCTCTCTTGTGATGCTTTGTTGCAAGGATTCCCTTGTAGCCATAAACCTGCATGAGATTTGACTTCCCTCCCATTTGCGCCTCACTCCTCATCCATCTCGAGGAGCGCCCAACCCTTTTGGTTCTTGCAAATGGCCTACGATGGGCCTGCTCCCCCCCCCCCCCCCCCATCACTAGAAGAGCCTAGCAAAAGAGCCTCTTTTGCAGCCATTTTGGGGAAAAGAGGCGCTCCTGAGCAGGAGGGAGGCCGTTGACAAAGTAAAGCCAGAGGAGTGCTTTTGGGGGGAAAGGCGAAGGGCAACGGCTGCGCCAAGGTCACTGAAGGGAGGTCAGGAGCCGGACCCAAGCCTCCCAACCTTGACTTTGAGGTTGCCTATGCTAAGGCTGGGGAGTGGAGAAGGATGTGTTTGTGTGCATCCTTGTTGTGCCTCTCCATCACAACCCTCACAATGGCCACCTTGGCGCTGACCACTCCACGATGACGGGGATCCCACAAAAGCCGACAGTCGCAGAGGGAACAGCGGGGGGCTTTATGCTCCTCCGGCCGAGGCTCCTGCTGTCGGGTGACGTCGGTTCTTCCCACGGCCGGCCGGGAAAGGCCTGGAGCCCAAAGGGGACATCCTGGTCTCGGTGGAAGTCCCCAAGAGGCACAACAATCTGCCCCTTTCCTTCGCCGTCACATCAGATCACATAGACGCCACGTTGGAGACGTGGCCTCTCTTGCCTCCCAGCCGTCGCCTTCCCTTTCGCCGGTCCCACCCCGTTTGACCTTCACCCGAGATATGACACAAAGGCAGACCGACTACGGCAGATGCACACATACATATATATGGCAGAAACACATATGTTTATATACACCCATATGCACAAGGATAGACCGGGACCCCCCACCCCCACCCCAAGCACTAACCTGCCGTGGGGCCTGCATGGTGCGTCCTCCCGGCCATCGGTGCCTCCTTTTGGGGCGACGCGCACCAGGTACCACTAAGGCGTCCCCTCCATCTCCGTCACACTCCTTCTCCCACGTCCCCCCCTTCTTTTCCCTCCCGCAGCACCATCAATGCTTCTTCGCCCTTCTTCTCCCTCCCCCAAATCCATCACTGGAAGCAGCCCAAAAAAAGGGCCAATCCTCCTCAACCCCAACCTGTCACCGCTGGCGAAGGAAAACAAGCCAGGGACAAATAAAGTGGGGTAATCGAACCGTCATAAGAAGCAAAGGCAGGCATGAGATTTCCGCACATACCGTACATACAGACAGACACGTATACATGCATAGTCTCTCCACACCCACCAGATCTTCCTGCCATCTCCTTCCCAACGCAGCCAGTCTCCTAAGAAGACATGCTTAGCATATTTCTAGATCTCTCTCTCTCTCTTGCTTCGCTCCCGCCCTGCTGTCCGCAAACTATACAATCGCGGCCACTCTTCGGATAAACCCCATTTTCCTCTCTTTCCCCACCACAAATAGGGGAGATTTCCCCCTTTCAGATGCAGTGTTTATGGCTTCTCTAATGCTGAGCATCCCCAAATGTTAATGACATCTGGAGGGTATGTGCATGAGAGAGAGAGAGAGAGAGAAACCGCTCATGTGTGTCCATCTATTCTCTCATCATTCCAAGCCATGAAACCGAAAGACAGCCAATCAGTATTATTTGACAATAAAAATGATTAGAACCAGCCAGGGACAGAGAAAGGGATGGTAATAGGCAGCTATTGCTGTCGGTTCAAAGGCAACGAAGGAACCAAAATCTGGCCGTTTCACAAAAGGAGACACGAGAGAGACAGAATGTGGTACATTACAAACACCTACCCTGTTTCCCTGAAAACAAGACATCCCCAGAAAATAAGACCTAGTAGAGGTTTGTCTGAATTGCTAAATATAAGGCCTCCCCCGAAAGTAAGACCTAGTAAAGTTTTTGTTTGGAAGCATGCAGGATGTATGTACATACCATAGATTGTTGTACATGGAAATAAAGGTAGTAACAAGAAATAGTAATAATATAATAATAACTTTTCTTGTATCCCACCTCCATCTCCCAGAAGGGACTCAGGGCAGCTTACACAGGGACAAGCCCAGCAACAACATAAATTTACATACAAACAGAAATTTAAAACAGTAATTTAACAACAGTATAGCAATAAAATATCATACAGAAATTCTTGAAAGGAGTCACAGTTTGGTTATGCCTGTTTGTGATGACAGCTACTGTACAGTAGATAATACATTTTCATTTTTTAAACAATTCAACCATAAATGTGAATTCTTCTTTGTGGAAAAATAAGACATCCCCTGAAAATAAGACCTAGCGCATCTTTGGGAGCAAAAATTAATATAAGACACTGTCCTATTTTCGGGGAAACAGGGTATCTCAGTATCAATTGGAATTCAAATGCAAGGAAGCACCATTCTGATTTTTTCATGCATAAACATATATATATATATATATATATATATATATATATATATATATAAAAATCTAAACCTCAGAAATGCTTACAAGCCCTGAGTATTTGCATTCAGCCCACTATCCACCATCTCCCACTAATCCCTGGATCTGCACAACTGCCCTTTTCAACATCCCGGCTGATCTGGCCTCCCCTTTTTCACGTTCAACCTTTCACATCCTTCCCGTCTTCATTTCCTTAGACAGATGGGAAGGCGGGGTAGACTGCTTTTCCATAGTCTATATGTGGGGAGGGGGGGGGGATTTTCCACCTCTCCCCCCTCCCCTTGTTCCACGAAATTGTACATTTATTCCAACCGACTCCATTTTGACAGAACGGGCAGCCTAGATATAGACTCTGGAAAGCTTTCGCGTTGAAGGGCTGGTGGAGGCAGGATTAACATTTTATCCTCCTTTGGAGAAATAAAATGGTGCTTTCGATAGGAGAGCCACACTTGTGACAGTTTGTGGGAGGAAAGGTGACGAAGAAATGCACTGAATCGCCGAAACCTTAAGGGACTGAACCAGAAAGGATTTGCAAACTAGATCTTGAATCCTGGTTGAGTCAAAGTCCTTCTTTTATTATTTCTTATTAAAGATAAGAAAGAGGAGTACATTCATAGGTTTTGGTCCTGACAAGAGAGTAGATGAGAGAAAAATGAATGAGAGATGGTTGTAAACGGATGAAAGAAAAGACAGATGGAGGCAGGAGAGATATAGGGTCGACATACGGGTTTTTTTTTGGGGGGGTGTCAGTTTTGGTGCAGGGATGGAGTCAACGGGATATTTACGGGGCGGATAACAGGGTCCCGATGCCCATGGGACGGCTTTGTGGCAAAAGGACAGGCCTTTCAAGGGAACAATTTGGAGGCGCAATTGGCCCAAACAAAAAGGAACATTCCGTGATTCTGTCTCCACCATATTTGTGGGACACAAAGAGGTCCAAGAGAAGTTGGATATATTTGAAGGGCCAAGTGGCCCAAAGGAAAGAAAGGAGAGAAAGATCTCCACTTTTCAAGGGAAGCATTGGGAGGAAAGCCGACATGTAGAGAGGCCTCTCCACCATCACATTACCAAAGAAAAGAAAGAAAGATTGGGTTGCTGTATGTCTTTCGGGCTGTGTGGCCATGTTCCAGAAGTATTCTCTCCTGACGTTTTGCCCACATCTATGGCAGGCATCCTCAGAGGTTGTGAGGTATGGATGCCTGCCATAGATGTGGGTGAAACATCAGGAGAGAATACTTCTGGAACATGACCACACAGCCCAAAAGACATACAACAACCCTGTGATCCCGGCCATGAAAGCCTTCGACAACAGAAAGAAAGATTGATATCCTCGCCTTGAGATGGAGATAATATTTGGAAAGAAGTCGTCAACAAGGGTGGCATTTAGGGTCCTCTCTCCATTATCACAGAATATTTCTAAACCAGGCTTTCTCCCCTCTATGTGCCATCACCCGCCTGCTTTAAAAGAGGAAAGGGATAGATCTGAAAGGCCAAATGTCCCGCAGGAAAGAAACAGAAATATCTACGATACTATGCTTCCATGAGATATTAAGATTGAGGACGTCAAGGGGAAAGGGAGAGAATATTTGTGGGGAAATAAAGAGATCCACGGTCTCACGGGATGGCTTTGTGGGGGAGGTTTTGGTGAGAGGAAAGCGACAGGCCTTTGGATGGGGGGGGGACCTATTTGAAGGGTCAAAGAAAGGGAAACATCTGCCATTCTATTCTTCCACCTTGCAAAGGGAAGAAAGTCGGCAGTGAGGGTGACATTTGGGACTTTTTTCCATCCCATTATATCCATCCTGAACTCAATCTTTCTCCCCCCGCATGTGCTATCCATCAGTCACCTCTTTGAAAGAGAGGGAGGCAATATTGGAAGGGCCCAAAGAAAAGAAACAGGAGCTCTCTCTATGCTTTCCACCTTAGGAACAGAGATCTCTATAGATTTGAGGCTTCCATCTCTAGCTTGGTAAGGAGATATTCAGAACGAGGGTGATTGGGGCAAAAGGGGAAAGAGAGATAATATTTGTGATGGGGGGATAAAGAGGTCCAAAAGTCCATGGTTTTGGAGATATTTTGGACAGGCCTTTCGGGGGGGGGGGGGAGAGATCTATATGAAGAGTTAAATGGAAAGAAAGAGAAATCTGTGCCATTCTGTGCATTCATCTCCACGTTGCAAGGGAGGTAGATAATGATGGTGATGTGATGGTAGTGGTGGTGATGGTGATAGTGGTGGTGGTGATGGTGATGTGATGGTAGTGGTGGTGATGGTGATGTGATGGTGGTGGTGATGGTGATGGTGATGGTGGTGATGGTGATGGTAGTGGTGGTGATCGTGATGGTGGTGGTGGTGATGGTGATGTGATGGTAGTGGTGGTGATCGTGATGGTGGTGGTGGTGATGGTGATGTGTTGGTAGTGGTGGTGATCGTGATGGTGGTGGTGGTGATGGTGATGTGATGGTAGTGGTGGTGATGGTGATGGTGGTGGTGGTGATGGTGATGTGTTGGTAGTGGTGGTGATGGTGATGTGATGGTAGTGGTGGTGATGGTGATGGTGGTGATGGTGATGTGATGGTAGTGGTGGTGGTGGTGATGGTGATAATGATGATGATGATGATGATATCAATAATAATAACAATAATAACAATAAGAGTATCCATATCCATATCCAGAGTGACATTTCGACCCCCGCTCAGCCCCCACTCACCGCCGGTGTTGCTCCTCTTGGTGCTGATGGCCTCGGTGGGGGTCTCCAGGGGCCTCTTCCTGGAGTCCGGGGGCTCCGAATCCATGTGTGGGGCCTGCGGAGGGGCCTGGGGGCTGGGGTGGCTCTGGGCCTGGGCCTGGGACCCTCCGGGGGCCTGGGGCGGAGGCTGCGGCGGCTGTTGCTGGGGTGCCGGAGGGAAGAGGCCGTTCTGATGCACCGATCCGCCTGCCATCATCTTCATCCCGAGGGCGCGGAGGACTTCCCCTCCGCGGTACCCGAGAAACTCCAGCAGGGGGAGGAAGGAGCCGGGAAAGAGGGAGAAAAAAAAATAACAGAAAGAAAGAAGCAGAAAAGGGGAGAAAGAGGGTGAGAAAGATGCTCCGAAGGATGCCGGTGGGTCTGGACCAAAGTGCCCTGGAGGTCAGGCCTGGGAAGAGGTCAGGCCTGGGCTCTTGTCCGGAGCATCCCAACAAAGCAAGAAGGGGAGGAAGAAGAGGAAGATGCAAAGAGAGGATGCTGAGACCCGAAAGAAGCACAGGGATGAGGGATGGAGGATGCGGATTGGGAAATGTGCAAAGAGGGTGATGGAGAGAGGCAAAGGGATGGCCGGGAGAGGGGAAAGGGTGCCGAGGAGGGCAGCAAGGGTCCGGGGAGAGGAAGGGGAGCTGCAGGCGGCCTCAAAGCTGCTTCTCCTCCTCCTCCTCCTCCTTCAGCGCATCCCTCTTGTAGCCTGTCCTGGATGGCAATGGAGCCCAGAGCCCAGCCCAGCCCCTGACGTTGGAGGAAAGAGAGAAAGAGAAAGAGAGACCCACCTCCCTCCCTCCTTCCCTCCCTTTTGAGCAGATTTGCAGCCCAAGCTGACAAGGGGGGAAAGGGGGGGGGGAGGAAGAGAGAGGAGCTATTCTTTGCCTTTGGGGGCTTGGCAGAGAGGAGGGGGAAGCAGGTGGGAGGGAATGAAGGAAGGAAGAAGAGAGAAAGGGAGGAAGAGGAGAGGCAGCAGCTGGGAGCTTTGGGGCAACGCAAGGGGTTCCCAACCCCTTTTATGGCCTATCTCTACAATGCCTTCCCCTTGTGACATATCATTATTCCTATTCTTCCAGAAGGGAACTCCTATTCATGGACGCGGAGGAAGCCTTAGAAAGGCCGCCCGCTTGGTCTAAACCAGGGGTCCCCAAACTTTTTAAACAGGGAGCCAGTTCGTGATCCTTCAGACCATTGGAGGGCCGGAGTATAGTTGGCCACTGAGCAATAATAATAACAACAACAACAACAACAACGACAACAATAATAATAAAAAAGAGGGTTGGAAGAGACCCTTTGGGCCATTGAGTCCAATTCCCTTCTGCCTTTATGCACCGAAAGCACAAGCAAAGCACCCCTGACAGATGGCCACCCAGCCTCAATGTTAATAATAATAATTAATAATAAAGAGGGTTGGAAGAGACCCCTTGGGCTATTTAGTCCACTTCCCTTCTGCTTTTGTGCACCAAAAGCACAAGCAAAGCACCCCTGACAGATAGCCACCCAGCCTCAATATTAATAAATAATAATAATAATAATAATAATAATAATAATAATAATAATGGTTGTAAGAGAAGAAGAGACCTCTTGGGTCATTTAGCCCAACCCCCTTCTGCCCTTGTGCCATGGGGGCCGGATAAATGGCTTCGATGGGCCACATCCGGCCCCCGGGCCTTAGTTTGGGGACCCCTGGTCTAAACTTTTAAAGCAGAGGGCCAGTCCACAATCCTTCGGACCGTTGAGGGGCCGAATTATCATTTGGGGAAAAAAAACAAATTCCTATGCACACTACACATATCTTATTTGTAGTGCAAAACAACAATAACAATGAAAGAACAATACAATATTTTAAAATGAAAATAATTTTAACCAACATTTATTCATTAAACTTGTATACCGCTACTCCCAGTTTGGCTCAGAGCGGTTTACAGAAATAGGTTAAAACAATACACTTGGCTTTAAAATAACAATAAAAACAACAATAAAAGCAACAATAAAAACAGACATAGAACCCGAGTTTTTCACCCATTGAAAGCCTAAACCTATCAGGATTTCAATAGGAAGTGTGGGCCTGCTTCTGGCCAATGAGATAGTCAGGTTAATTAGGATTGTTGTTGTTGTTGTTGTGTGTCTTCAAGTCATTTCAGACTTTGGGCGAGCCTAAGTCCAGAATTATTTATTTAAGTCCAAAATCATTTACTACATTTATTTACTACATTTATATCCCACCCTTCTCACCCTGAAGGGAACTCAGAGCAGCTGTATGTACATACAATATATTATATTATTAGCATAGCACAATATTATCATCATACTATATTGAACTATAATAATAATAATAATAATAACTTTATTTTTATACCCCGCCCCATCTCCCCGAAGGGACTCGGGGCGGCTTACATGGGGCCTTGCCCGATAAAACAATCAAATATCAAAACACAGCAATAAAACAGTTGTCCAATAAAAACATCAATTACAGTAAAAACAATCGTTAAAATCAACATAAAACATACAATATTAACACTGGAGACTAATTCATAGAATCCAGGCAAAGTGCTATACCACTATACTGTAATATTATATGTAATATATAACATATACAGTAGAGTCTAACTTATCCAACATAAACGGGCCAGCAGAACATTGGATAAGCGAATATGTTGGATAATAAGGAAGGATTAAGGAAAAGCCTATTACACATCAAATTAAGTTATGATTTTACAAATTAAGTACTAAAACATCATGTTATACAACACATTTGACAGAAAAAGTAGTTAAATACACAGTAATGTTATGTAGTAATTACTGTATTTACGAATTTAGCACCAAAATATCACGATATATTGAAAACATTGACTACAAAAATGCCTTGGATAATCCAGAACCTTGGATAAGCGAGTCTTGGATAAGTGAGACTCTACTGTAATAGCAAAGCACATGAGCTTCTTGCATACACTGTATGCCACAAAAACTGTAAGAAAAAACAATAACTCCAATATAGAATTATTATTACATTAGGCCGCAGGTCGGGATGTTTTGTATCTTTACATGGTTTTATTGTATGTATGCGTAAGTGTGTACATATTGTATGTTTTACATGTTTTGATATGGTCAAAAGTGACTAATCAATAAAGAATTGTTGTTGTTATTATTATCACATTTTATTTTATATGTAATGTATGAATTTTACATATTATTATTATTATGGGTGATACATATTATTAATTTTAGGGGCCGGGCTTAGCAAGCAGGCTAAACTGCTGTGCTGCAGAAAAATCCTGCCGATCAAAAGATCGTCAGTTTGAGCCCAGGTTGGGGTGAGCACCCGCTGTTAGCCCCAGCTCACCTGCCCACCTAGCTGGTTGAAAGCAGAAATGTGAGTAGATAAATAGGTACCGCTTTTAGCAGGGAGGTAATAAAGGTGCCCTTAAGGACATTGATTGGAGGAAAGCTCTTCAGCATGGAAGATGGAGTGACAGCACACACACCCGTGGCCGGAGTCGAGCACAGCCTCCAAGATGCTGAAATGAGATGGGAAAAGCTGACTTTACCTCTGTTTGTGTTGTCTGTCCTTCTTAATTGTATAATGGGCATTGAATGTTTGCTGTATGTGTGTTCTGTAACCTGCTCTTTGGGGTGAGAAGGGCAGGGTATAAATACTGTAAATAAAATAAATAAATCAAATGTACAGTAGAGTCTCATTCATCCAAGCTAAACGGGTCAGCAGAAGCTTGGATAAACGAATATCTTATCTAATATCTAATATTTTTATGCTATATGTTGATTACTATGGTGGTGTTATTGATATTGATGTTTTACTGTTGGAATAATTGTTTTATCATTTTATTGTTGTATGTTTTCGGGCTTGGTCCCCATGTAAGCAGCTCCGAGTCCCCATTGGGGAGATGGGGCGGGGTATAAAAATAAAGTTGTTGTTGTTGTTATTATTATTATTATTATTATTATTATATCTTGGATAATAAGGAGGGATTAAGGAAAAGCCTATTAAACATCAAATTAGGTTATGATTTTACAAATTAAGCACCAAAACTTCATGTTATACAACAAATTTGACAGAAAAAGTAGTTCAATACGCAGTAATGCTATGTAGTAATGACTGTATTTTCGAATTTAGCACCAAAATATCATGATATATTGAAAACATTGAGTACAAAAATGGCTTGGATAATCCAGAGGCCTGGATAAGTGAGACTCTACTGTATTTACGAATTTAGCACCAAAATATCAAGATGTTTTGAAATCATTGACTACAAAAATGGCTTGGATAATCCAGAAGCTTGGATAAGCGAGGCTTGGATAAGTGAGATTCTACTGTATTACCTGCCTCTCTTTGTGGCTCGAGGCAAGGCACAACATCGTTACAGCAGAGATCAAACACTACTAAAATACATATAAGACTACATTAAAATTCACTGATAAATGCAGATTAAAAATCACAAGTTAATTCGGCTACAGAAAGACCTCCAACAAGGAAACGATGAGGATTCTTCTCGGCTACCGATGTAAAACTATAGCAAGAAGACCTTGCAGCATTATAAGTTCCCCTCCTAGTTTACCTTATATCGTATTATAAGATTACCTGCCTATGCTTATGCCTGGAGAGATCTGCTTCCTTAGCCAACCATGTATTAAGTATTTATTCAATTGTTATCCTCCCATTCTGCCAGGATGGAGGACAGCATTGCCATAGCTCTATGTGGGCCACCAAATAATGGAATCTACCTAGGCTTCCTCATAATATTGTTTCAAGGGCCTTAGAGTCCCTTAGAGTAAAGCCAAGCAACACAATAGTGCCACCTGCTGACTTTCAGAAAAGCCAGGAGACATCTGTACATGCTCAGAAAGGTAGGAGAGATTCGCCACATCTCTCTAAGTAGAGATATAGATAGTGTTGTAAACATGGGAAGGAGACCTGTGTGTTTGGATGCATCACAGTTGCAGAAATTTGCCTTCCTAAGGGCGATAGGTTATTTAAAACAAAGTTTCTAGTCCCTGCGGTTAAATAGATGCTCGTCAACATTTGTGGGTGATGTTTGATACATTTCAGAAGCCAAAGGGATCCCAAAATGTCATTGCCATACTCATAGTAAGGACACAATATCGAACATAGAAAGTGGCCTTACGCTGACCCTCTAACCCATTACTATTTACTGTTCATCGTACAGCTATTTATATTCAATTATTACAATATTTTAATCTTTGCACCATATGTTTTAATATATGCTTTTTATAGGTAAAGGGAAAGGTTTCCCCTGACGTTAAGTCCAGTCGTGACTGACTCTGGGGGTTGGTGCTCATCTCCATTTCTAAGCCTAAGAGCCGCCGTTGTCCGTAGACACCTCCAAAGTCATGTGGCCGGCATGACTGCATGGAGCGCCATTACCTTCCCGCCGGAGCGGTACCTATTGATCTACTCACATTTGCATGTTTTCGAACTGCTAGGTTGGCAGGAGCTGGAGCTAACAGCGGGCGCTCATTCCGCTGCCAGGATTTGAACCTGGGACCTTTTGGTCTGCAAGTTCAGCAGCTTGGCGCTTTAATGCACTTCGCCACCGGGGCTCCTACTACTCCTACTACTTTTTATAGTAATGTCTTAACCCCCAATGGCGCAGCGGGTTAAACCTCTGAGCTACTGAACTTGCTGACCGAAAGATCGACGTTTTGAATCTGGGGAGAGGGGTGAACTCCCACTGTTAGCCCTAGCTTCTGCCAAACTAGCAGTTCGAAAACATGCAAATGTGAATAAATCAATAGGCAGGAAGGTAACGGCGCTCCATGCAGTCATGCCGGCCACATGACCTTGGAGGTGTCTACGGACAACGCCGGCTCTTCGGCTTAGAAATGGAGATGAGCACCAACCCCCAGAGTCGGACACAACCGGACTTAATGTCTGGAAAAAACTTTTACCTTTACCTTTAATACATGTATTTTATTGTATCTACTGTATGGTGTGTATTGACTATGTTGTATCCTGCCCCAAGCCATGTAACAAACTGTTATTATTATTTTATTATTTTATTATTATTACAGTAGAGTCTCACTTATCCAACATAAATGGGCTGGCAGAATGTTGGATAATAAGGAGGCATTAAGGAAAAGCCTATTAAACATCAAATTAGGTTATGCTTTTATAAATGAAGCACCAAAACATGATGTTAGACAACAAATTTGGCAGAAAAAGTAGTTCAATACGCAGTAATGCTATGTAGTAATTACTGTATTTATGAATTTAGCACCAAAATATCACGATATATTGAAAACATTTACTCCAAAAATGCGCTGGATAATCCAGAACGTTGGATAAGCGAGTGTTGGATAAGTGAGACTCTACTGTATTACTATTATTAAATTCTTGCTTTTCCCTATTTAAAAAAACATTTAACCAATGTTGAGTAGAATTATACATTCCCCTGTGTCAGAATCACACTTTTGTCTTATAATGCATTAATGTCACAGTTTTTGTTTGTTTGTCTGTTTGTTGTTTTGAATTATTTTGTTTGTTATTTTATGTTATTTACATATTTGGAGTGCATATATTCTTACCTGGTGTGATGCTCTTCATATTTTTTCACATTAAGTGTGATTCAACTGCCAGTGTCTGATCCCAGATTATCATCTTTGAACTGAATTATATGCCAGTGTGGACTCATATAATCCAGTTCAAAGCGGATAAAGTCATTTCTGCCAATTAAAAAAAACTAATGTTAAATATGAATATCCAATCCAGAAATCTTGACTTGGGAGTTTTCAAATAGGGATTCAAAGCAGTGGGGATTGCTGTGCATTGCAATACTCTTTGCAATATAAAATAATTGCAGCCACATTTATACTTTGGCTTGACGCAGCGAAGGGTGTTTTGCAAGCTTTTCAGATCCGTCAGTGGAATTCTGCCTCTTTTCCACGCTCCGTGGATCCTGTCTCCCACAGAAATAAATGAACTGGCTTCCTGAGGAGCTCAGCATCTTGTGAAACAGAGCCTGAAAAATGGGATTGCTGAGCTCTTCTGAAATATCCTGGCTGGGCTTAAAGTTGGCCCTGATTCTTGCTAACGGTAATAGACTTTTCCAGTACAAGGAACTGGTTACAACTGTCTTCCAAATTCTTTTATATAATAAAACTAGTATATACCTCGCATTGTCTAGGTATGCCTTTTCTTTATGCAGGGCCGGCCCTAGGTAATTTTCAAGTGTAGACGAACAGAGTTTTGGCACCCCCCTCCCCCCCAAAAAACCCAATAACTGAAAAATAAAAGCACTGGATAAGCGAATATGTTGGATAATAAGGAGGTATTAAGGAAAAGCCTATTAAACATCAAATTAGGTTATGATTTTACAAATTCAGCACCAAAACATCATGTTATACAACAAATTTGACAGAAAAAGTAATTCAATACGCAGTAATGCTATGTAGTAATTACTGTATTTACGAATTTAGCACCAAACTATCACGATATATTCAAAACATTGACTACAAAAATGCGTTGGATAATCCAGAACATTGGATAAGTGAGACTCTACTGTATATTGGAAAACAGGCAAGGAAGGTTTTTAATATACAGTAGAATCTCACGTATCCAAGCCTCGCTTATCCAAGCCTCTGGATTATCCAAGCCGTTTTTGTAATCCATGTTTTCGATATATCGTGATATTTTGGTGCTAAATTCGTAAATACAGTAATTACAACATAACATTACTGCGTATTGAACTACGTTTTCTGTCAAATGTGTTGTATAACATGATGTTTTGGTGCTTAATTTGTAAAATCATAACCTAATTTGATGTTTAATAGGCTTTTCCTTAATCCCTCCTTATTATCCAAGATATTCGCTTATCCAAGCTTCTGCCGGTCCGTTTAGCTTGGATAAGTGAGACTCTACTGTATCTGTGAAGATCCAGGATGGGAGAAAGAACTTTTGTCTATTGGAGGCAAGTGTGAATGTTGTAAATGGCCACCTTGATTAGCATTGAATGGCCTTGCAGCTTCAAGGTCTGGCTGATTACTGGGGGAATCCTTTGTCGGGAGCTGTTAGCTGGCCCTGATTGATTCATGTCTGGAATTCCTCTGTTTTCAGAGTATTGTTCTTTATTTACTGTCCTGATTTTAGACTCTTTATAATACCGGCAGCCAGATTTTGTTCATTTTCATGGTTTCATCCTTTCTGTTGAAATTGTCCACATGCTTGTAGATTTCAGTGGCTTCTCTGTGTAGCCTGATGTGGTGGTTGTGTGAGTGGTTTGGCATTTCTGTGTTCTCGAATACGATGCTGTGTCCAGGTTGGCTCATCATGTGCTGTGCTATGGCTGACTTCTCTGCAGGGCTTTTCATGCTCCTTGATTCGTGGTCAATGCAGCGTTTGGTGGTCTCTCTGTAGACTTGTCCACAACTGCATGGTATACGGTAGACTCCTGCAGAGGAGAGAGGATCCCTCTTGTCCTTTGCTGAACGGAGCCTTTGTGGCATTTCCTTAGTGCAGGGGTCCTCAAACTTTTTAAGCCGAGGGCCAGTCCACAATCCTTCAGACTGTTGAGGGGCCGGATTATCATTTGAAAAAAAAAAATACAAACAAATTCCGATGCACACTGCACATGTCTTATTTGTAGTGCAAAAACAACAACAACAACAACAACAATGAAAGAACAATACAATATTTAAAAATAAAAACATTTTAACCAACATACATTTATCAGGATTTCAATGGGAAGTGTGGTCCTGCTTGTTAATTAAGGTTGTTGTTGTTGTTGTTGTTGTGTGCCTTCAAGTCATTTCAGACTTTGGGTGAGCCTAAGTCTAAAATGTATTTATTTATTATTTATTTATTTACTGCATTTATTTACTACATTTGTATCACACCCTTCTCACCCCAAAGGGGACTCAGGGTGGCTTACAAATTATATGTACATACATTATATTATATTATTAGCATAGCACAATATTAGCATTATATATTACTATATTGAACTATACCACTATATTGTAATATTATAAGTAATATTATAAGTAATATAGAATATATAATTAATATTATTATATGGTATTATTATTAGTGTTATATTGTATTGCATTATAATATTATTATCAATATTATATGTATATACAATGTATTATATTATAAAACTGAGGGCGGGGGCCAGGTCAATGACCTCGGAGGGCCGCATCCGGCCCCCGGGCCTTAGTTTGGGGACCCCTGCCTTAGTGGGTCTTTAGGTTATGGGTCTTCCTCAGTTTCCCTCTGCAGTCAGTGGTTCCCCTGATGTGTGGCGAGAACCCTTTTCCTCGGGTGGGTCTTTGTCTTTCCTCTCTTTGGGAAGGCCTGCCTGGGCCGGGAGCAGATGGGCCTTGGCAAGGAGGAGGCCTTTTCATCCTGGCAGCCTTTGGTCCGGCTCAATAGCCGGGGAAGGGGGAAGGGAGGCCCGGAGTCGGCCGCGCACGGCTCCTGCATGCTAAGCGGACGGCCCATTGTGTCCGCCGGCCCATCTGTCTGCCCTCTCTCTCCCCACCGGCCTATTATTCTTGTCCAAGGCGGGCACATCTGGCCCTTTTCCACCCCCTTCCCTTCGCCAGGACCCCACTGCCTCCGGACCCCACAAAGGGAAGGCCAACACACCCCACTGGGGCACCGATGGCCACCTCAAAGGGGAAAGAACTTGTCCCTGAGGTTTTCAGGCTGTACATCCATGTTCCAGTAGCATTCTCTCCTGACGTTTCGCCTGCATCTGTAAATTGCCTAATGGCAATTTCAGAGGAAAGCAAGTGGAGTGTATAAAGCAAGTATATATACCTACTAGCTGTGCCCAGCCACGCGTTGCTGTGGCGTTGTCTGGTGGTGTTGGTGAGAAATTGTTGAGGTAGTGGTGGTATTGAATGTCTGTTGTATGGTAGTCTTTATGTTTAGTATGCACACTGAAGTGGATTATATGGCAGTGTGGAGTCAAGATAATCCAGTTCAAAGCAGATAATATAAGATTCTAAATGGGTTATATAGCTGTGTGGAAAGGCCTTGAGCAGGGGTCCCCAAACTAAGGCCCGGGGGCCGGATGCGGCCCTCCGAGGTCATTTACCTGGCCCCCGCCCTCAGTTTTATAATATAATATATTGTATATACATATAATATTGAAAATAATATTATAATGTAATACAATATAACACTAATAATAATACCATATAATAATATTAATTATATATTCTATATTACACATAATATTCCTAATAATATTACAGTATAGGGGTATCGTTCAATATAGTAATATATAATGCTGATATTGTGCTATGCTAATAATATAATATATTGTATGTACATATAATTTGTAAGCCACTCTGAGTCCCCTTTGGGGTGAGAAGGGTGTGATACCAATGTAGTAAATAATAAATAAAGAAATAAATAAATTTTAGACTTAGGCTCACCCAAAGTCTGAAATGACTTGAAGGCACACAACAACAACAACAACAACAACAACAACAACAACAACAACCCTAATTAACTTGACTATCTCATTGGCCAGAAGCAGGACTACACTTCCCATTGAAATCCTGATAAATGTATGTTGGTTAAATTTGTTTTTATTTTTAAATATTGTATTGTTATTTCATTGTTCTTGTTGTTGTTGTTTTTGCACTGTAAATAAGACATATGCAGTGTGCATCAGAATTTGTTTGTATTCTCTTTCAAATGATAATCTGGCCCCTCAACAGTCAAAAGGATTGTGGACCGGCCCTCGGCTTAAAAAGTTTGAGGACCCCTGGCCTTGAGTCTACATTGCCATATAATCCAGTTAAAATCTGATAATCTGTGGAAGAGGCCTAAGTGAGGCCTAACTGTGCCTGTCCCCTGGGCTGAGTAGGTTGCTAGGAGACCAAGTGGGCAGAGCTTAGCCTTCTAACTGGCAGCAATTGGATAAAAACTATTATTCCTCTCCCTCTAATTAGGACTTTATTTTTCTTTTCTTTTTTGTTGTATCAACCTAGAGGTGTGGATGATGTGTTGTGTTGTCAAATTTCGAGGTTGGGGGACCTGTAGTTTTGTTGTTTTGTCGGTCGCCGTGATGCCATCACTCATTTATATATATATAGATGGAATAATGCACAGGGTCAGAGAATAATGCACAGGGGTCAGGCTGTGGCGCCGGCTGTTGAGCAGCTGCAATAAATCACTCTGACCATGAGGTCATGAGTTCGAGGCCAGCCCGTGGCGGGGTGAGCACCCGTCAATTAAAAATAAAATATAGCCCCTGCTCGTTGCTGACTTGGCAACCCGAAAGATAGTTTTATCTATCAAGTAGGAAAACAGGTACCACTTATAAAAAAAAGTGGGGAGGCAAGTTTAACTAATTTACAACCTGGAATGAGGAAGTGCCGTCAGAGTGGATGATGAAGCAGCTGCTCCCCCCTGTGGCCAGAATCGAACATCCCCTCAGGAGAAGGTTAAATTGCCTCTGCGTCTGTATCTGTCTTTGTTCTATGTGTATATGGCATTGAATGTTTGCCTTATATGTATATGCAATGTGATTCGCCCGGAGTCCCCTTTGGGGTGAGAAGGTCAGAATATAAATACTGTAAATAATAATAATAATAATAATAATAATAATAATAATAATAATATATGTCTCGCTCTCTGTTTGATGTGTTTATGGGCATTGACTGTTTGCCCTATGTGTACATAATGTGATCCACCCTGAGTCCCCTTCGGGGTGAGAAAGAAGGGCGGAATATAAATACTGTAAATAAATAAATAAGAGAAAGAACCCATGTCTGTTTGAAGCAAGTGTGAATGCAAGCTCTTGGAGTCCTCATGGACAACACGTTAAACATGAGCCAACAATGTGATGTGGCTGCTAAAAAAGCCAACGGGATTCTGGCCTGCATCAATAGGGGAATAGCATTTAGATCAGTGATGGCCACCCTATGACACGCATGTCAGCACTGACATGCCTAGCCATTTTTGCTGATACGCTGCCGCAAGTAGATTGATTGGATGGCTATGTCTTTTGTGGCCAAATTTGGTGTGATTTGGTCCAGTGGTTTTGTTGTTTACTCCATGGGAATTATGCACATTACATTTATATATATATTATATCATTCTATTATTATTGTAGTATATTATCATATTATTACCATTATATTATTATTATTATATTATTATTATTATGGAGCCCCCAGATGGCGTAGTGGACTAAGTGACTTGAAGGTTGGGTTGCTGACCTGAAAGCTGCCAGGTTTGAATCCCACCCGGGGAGAGTGCGGATGAGCTCCCTCTTTCAGCTCCAGCTCGATGTGGGGACATGAGAGAAGCCTCCCACAAGGATGGTAAAGACATCAAAACATCCGGGCGTCCCCTGGGCAACATCCTTGCAGACGGCCAATTCTCTCACTCCAGAAGCAACTCAAGTTGCTCCTGACATGAAAAAAAATTATATTATTATTATATTATTCATTATTCATGACTACATAGAAACTACAATAGAGAGAAATCAGTGTGGAAACTGCAAGAGGTCCCATAGATAGTTGTACATGGAAATAATGGTAGTAAATAGTTTTTTGATTTATTAAATACAGTTATATATTACAATTATACATTTTTGTTATTTAAATTATACATATTGCAAAATTATGGTGTTTTTTTTTCTCAAAGTGACACACCACCCAAGTCATGCTAGGTTTTTTGGTGAATTTTGACACACCAAGCGCAAAAGGTTGCCCATCACTGGTCTAGATCCAGGGAAGTCCTGCTCCTCTCTATTCTGCCTTGGTCAGACCACACCTGGAATCACACTGCGTCCCATTCTGGGCACCAGTTGAAGGGAGATGTTGACAAGCTGGAAAGCGTCCAGAGGAGGGCAACTATAATGATTAAGGGTCTGGAGAACAAGAATCCCTATGAGGAGCGGCTTAAAGACCAGGGCATGTTTAGCCTGCAGAAGAGAAGGCTGAGAGGAGACATGATAGCCATGTACAAATACATGAAGGGGAGTCCCACGGAGGAGGGAGCAAGCTTGTTTTCTGCTGCCCTGCAGACTAGGACATGGAACAATGGCTTCAAACTACAGGAAAGGAGATTCCGTCTGGACATCAGGAAGAACTTCCTCACTGTGAGAGCTGTTCACCAGTGGAACTCTCTGCCCCGGACTGTGGTGGAGGCTCCTTCTTTGGAGGCTTTTAAGCAGAGGCTGGATGGCCATCTGTCGGGGTGCTTTGAATGCAATTTCCTGCTTCTTGGCAGAATGGGGTTGGACTGGATGGCCCATGAGGTCTCTTCCAACTCCACTATTCTATGATTCTATGATTCTAAGCTTGAGTAGCATTGAGCAGCTGCAAAGTCAATCAGTGAGGATATTTCCATAGAGGTAGCCTGGCCGTTGTTGCCTGGAGGTAGCCTCTATTTGGGTGTGTTGTGTATGTATATATATTCATAATCTGTGTCTCTTAATGGTTGCAAGCTGTTAATTTTCTGTTCTATCTATCTGTCTATCTTTGGTGGCAAAGTGTGTTAAAGCACTGAGCTGCTGAACTTGCAGACCGAAAGGTCCCAGGTCCAAATCCCGGGAGCAGATTGAGCACCCACTGTTAGCTCCAGCTTCTGCCAACCTAGCAGTTCGAAAACATGCCAAAGTGAGTAGATCAATAGGTAGGAAGGTAACAGCGCTCCATGCAGTCATGCCGGCCACATGACCTTGGAGGTGTCTACGGACAACGCCGGCTCTTCGGCTTAGAAATGGAGATGAGCACCAACCTCCAGTCAGTCACAATTGGACTTAACGTCAGGGGAAACCTTTACCTTTTATCTATCCATCTCTCAGCTGTGTCTCTTTTATGGGTTGTAAGCTGCCTATTTGCTACATTTATATTATCTCTCTATGCACATGTGTGTATAGGAGTGACACAGATATATATATTATATATATATGGCTGTGTCACCCCTAAATAGACCCTGAACAACCTTTAAAAGGCACCAAATGGGCAACACTAGCCCTGAACTGCCCTAAACAGGCTCTGAACAAGCCCTAATGTGGGTCTCTGTGGTGCCCTCTTGTGGACACTGAAATATTGCCCCCGCCTTGATATTCTGATCTACAGTCCTTTGCTGCCATCAAGTGGCCAAATAGGGAAGTGCATCCTTCAGCCATTGAGGGCGCCTCTGTGCTGCCATCATGTGGAATGAGTGGAAAACTGCACCTCTATATTATATTTCCCTCCAAAGGCACCAAAAGGGAGGAAAGCAAAAAAGAACAATAAAGAAGGAAAGGAGGAAAAAACGAAATGAAAGAAGGAACACAGAATGAAAGGAAAAAAAAGGAAAGAACTAATAATAATAATAATAATAATAATAATTAATAAATAAATCCAGTCTATCCCACAGCCTTGGAAAATATCATTTTGCTGTTTAATCTTGGGACGTCTAATTTTACAAGGGTCCGAACCAGATAATGCTGGTACCGTGCCAAACTACAAGTCCCAGTATCCCACAATGTAGACAGACATATCTTTGGTTCAAATAGTATTTCTTTGCTGCCAAGGACCCATGCCTCAGTGCTACAGAATCCTGGGAATTATAGTTTTGCAAGGCCTTCTCTGCTGAATCATGGCGGGAACTCGCCCCACTGCAATGGTATAATGAAGGCACGTTTTGGCACCACTTCCAGTTGCTGTCGCTCCATGCTGTGGGCCCTTGGGATTTATAGTTTGCTGTGATCCCATCGTTCTCTGATAAGGCCACTCAAACTTCCATGGCTCATTGCTATGAAATAATAATAATAATAATAATAATATACTGAGAACTGAAGTTTTGCCTTTCGCCTCCTCTGCTCAAGAGTGCGGCTGCTTCACCAAACTACACCTCCCAGCATCCCATACAACTCTGTAACTAAAGTGCACCTCGGCCGTAGCTCGATATTATGGAGCCTGGGAAGTCTAGTTTTGCAAAGTCTGCCAAAGCTACAGTTCCCAGGATTCCATAGCATTGAACCATGGAAAGTCGAGTGAGGCCGCACTGCATTCCTGTTATCAGAGAACAATGGGACCACGGCAAACTATAAATCCCATGAGCCAACAGTGCGGAACCACATCAAATGGAAGTGACGCTAAAATGTGCCTTCATTCTATCATTGCATTGGGGTGAGTCACTGGCATGATGTAGCAGAGAAGGCCTTGCAAAACTATAACTTCTTAATATAATAAAATACTTCTTCAAAGATTTTGAATTAAAATCTACTAATTATCCAAATTAGGAGTCCCCAGTGGCGCAGTGTGTTAAAGCGCTGAGCTGCTGAACTTGCAGACCGAAAGGTCGCAGGTTCGAATCCGGGGAGCGGAGTGAGCGCCCACTCTTAGCTCCAGCTTCTGCCAACCTAGCAGTTCGAAAAATTGCAAATGTGAGTAGATAATTATTATTATTATTATTATCTTTCTTCCTTTACTTCTGCATGTCTTCTTTCATTCCTTTTTTTCTCTTTTCTTTATTGTTCTTTCTGGCTTTCCTCCCTTTGGGTGCCTTTGGAGGGAAATATAACATAAAGTTGCGGTTTCCCACTCTGTCCACATGATGGCAGCACAGAGGCGCTCTCCAGAGCTGAAGGATGCACTTCCCCATTTGGCCACTTGATGGCAGCAACGCACTGCAGATCAGAATTTCAATGCGGGTGCAGTATTTCTTTGTCCACAAGAGGGCACCAAAAGCACTGGCCATTAAGACTTAACCTGCCATTTCATTGATATCATTGACCCATGGATAATGATGATCATAATAATAATGATGACGACAACGACGATGATGATGATGATATCATCCTAGAAGTTGTGGTTTTGCAAAGTCTTTTGGCCCTTCTGCCCAAGAGTGCTGTACCTTGCTTATGCACTATTGCAACCTCATTGTTTTTAATTTGATGTTTTAATTCTGTGTTGTGTTTTTTAACTTATTATGTATATTTTTTATTGGTTTTTGTTTTTGTCCTTTGATGTTTTATATTTTATCATTGCTTGTATTTTGATTTTGCTGTAAGCCGCCCCGAGTCCCCTTCGGGGGAGATCGAGGCGGGATATAAATAAACTTTTAATTATTATTATTATCTCTTTTAATAGCGTAAACTTCCTGTTTTGTATGGTATATATTCTCTCTCTCTCTCTATATATATATATACTAGCTGTGCCCGGCCACGCGTTGCTGTGGCAAAGTGGTGGTGGTATTGGTTAAAAATTGTTGTGTAATTTTTATTTGACATTATTTGCATTTTGTTTATTAATTTTATTGTAAGTTATATTTTTATTTATTATATTTTATTATTTTCTTGTATTATTTTTAGTTATTTTCTGTTATAGTATTTTATTGTATTAATTTTTAGTGTTTTTTATTATTTTTTATTGGGTTGCTAGGAGACCAAGTTGGAGGAGCTTAGCTTTCTAACTGGCAGCAATTGGATAAAAGCAATTATTCCACTCTCTCTAATTAGGACTTTATTTTTCTTTTCTTTTTGTTGTATCAACCTAGAGGCGTGGATGATGGGTTGTGTTGTCAAATTTCGAGGTTGGGGGGCCTGTAGTTTTGTTGTTTTGTGGGTTGCCGTGATGCCATCACTCTTTTATATATATATATATATATATATATATATATATATATATATATATACACAAAGCATATCTATCTGTATCTTTCTATCTCTATTAGTTGGGTCTTTTTTAATACAGTAGAGTCTCACTTATCCAACACTCACTTATCCAACGTTCTGGATTATCCAACGCATTTTTGTAGTCAATGTTTTCAATGCATTGTGATATTTTGATGCTAAATTCAGAAATACAGTAATTACTACATAGCATTAATGTGTAATGAACTACTTTTTCTGTTGAATTTGTTGTATAACATGATGTTTTGATGCTTAATTTGTAAAATCATAACCTATTTTGATGTTTAATAGGCTTTTTCTTAATCTCTCCTTATTATCCAACATATTCGCTTATCCAACATTCTGCCGGCCCGTTTATGTTGATTAAGTGAGACTCTACTGTAGTTGCAAGCTACCTATTTTCTGTTTACATTACCTTCATATCTATATCATCTAACATCTATCTATAAACTATGTCTCTTTTAATTGTTGTAAGATGCCTGTTTTCTAGGTTTATATTATCTTTCTCTCTCTCTATGTATGTATATGTGTGTGCATGTAATGTGTGTGTATATATATATATATCTACACACACACATGGTATATACATATACTGTACATAAGCTGTGTCTCTTATTGGTTCTAAGCAGCATACTTGCTATGTTTATATTATCTCTCTCCCTATGCATATGTGTATGTATACACACAGTATATACGTATACATAAGCTGTATCTCTCAATCTATATATGTGTGTGTATACACACACACACAGAGACACACATAGTATATATAAGCTGTCACTTTTAATGGTTCTAAGCTGCTATTTGCTATGTTTATATTATATCTTTCTCTATGCATATGTGTATATGTATGTGTATACACACAATATATACATATGCATAAGCTGTGTCTCTTTCAATGGCTGTCAGTTGTCTATTTGCTATGTTTATATTATCTATATATGTGTGTGTGTGTGTGTGTGTATGATATATATATACATACACACACAGAGTATATACATATATATAATCCGTGTCTCTTAATGGTTGCAAGCTACCTATTTGTTATGTTTATATTTTCTCTCTCTGTATGTATATATGTGTGTGTATACACACACATAGTATCTATCTATCTATCTATCTATCTATCTATCTCTAAGCTGTGTCGCTTTTAATGGTTGTAAGTAGACTACAATAGAGTCTCACTTATCCAAGCCTCGCTTATCCAACATTCTGGATTATCCAATGCATTTTTGTAGTCAATGTTTTCAATATATCGTGATATTTTGGTGCTAAATTCATAAATACAGTAATTACACCATAACATTACTGCGCATTGAACTGCTTTTTCTGTCAAATTTGTTGTAAAACATAACATTTTGGTGCTTAATTTGTAAAATCATAACCTAATTTGATGTTTAATAGACTTTTCCTTAATCCCTCTTTATTATCCAAGATATTCGCTTATCCAAGCTTCTGTCGGCCCGTTTAGCTTGGATAAGTGAGACTCTACTGTATATATATATATATATACACACACACACACACATACATATACATACACACACAGAGTATATACATATATATAAGCTGTGTCTCTTAATGGTTGCAAGCTGCCTATTTGCTATGTTTATATTTTCTCTCTCTCTATGTATATGTGTGTGTGTATATACACACACATAGTATCTATCTATCTATCTATCTATCTATCTATTTATCTATAAGCTGTGTCGCTTTTAATGGTTGTAAGTCGCCTATTTGTTATGTTTATTTATTTACTTACAGCATTTATATTCCGCCCTTCTCACCCCGAAGGGGACTCAGGGCGGATCACATTACACATATAGGCAAACATTCAATGCCTTTTAACATAGAACAAAGACAAGACAAACATAGGCTCCGAGCGGGCCTCGAACTCATGACCTCCAGGTCAGAGTGATTCATTGCAGCTGCTCTCCAGCCTGCGCCACAGCCCGGGCAATGTTTATATTTTCTCTCTCTCTATGTATATGTGTGTGTGTACACACACACATAGTATCTATCTATCTGTCTATCTATCTACAGTAGAGTCTCACTTATCCAAGCTAAACGGGCCGGCAAAAGCTTGGATAAGTGAATATCTTGGATAATAAGGAGGGATTAAGGAAAAGCCGATTAAACATCACATTAGGTTATGATTTTACAAATTAAGCACCAAAACATCATGTTATACAACAATAAATGCTGTAAATAAATAAATAATAAATAAATTTGACAGAAAAAGTAGTTCAATATGCAGTAGTTATGTTGTAATTACTGTATTTATGAATTTAGCACCAAAATATCACAATATATTGAAAACATTGACTACAAAAATGGCTTGGATAATCCAGAAGCTTGGATAAGCGAGGCTTGGATAAGTGAGACTCTACTGTATTTATCTTTAAGCTGTGTCGCTTTTAATGGTTGTAAGTTGCCTATTTGCTTTGTTTGCATCAAAGTGAAACCAAACTCCAGTGTAGATCAGGCCTGGACAAATGTCGGCCCTGCATATGTTTTGGACTTCAACTCCCGCAATTCTTAACAGCCTACCCGCTGCTAGGAATTGTGAGAGTTGAAGTCCAAACACCTGGAGGGTATACGTTGGCCCAGGCCTGGTGTGGAATATTAGGGCTGCCCAGACTAGATATTTGGGACTCCAGCTCCCAGAAGCCACAGCTGCCTTGGCCAAGGATCAGGGATTCTGGGAGCTATAGTCCAAAAAACTTGGGAGGCTTCTGCAGTCTGAGATGGAGAAAAAGAGAGATTTTCCCACAAGGCTTTGGAGCTGTGTGTGGGGGGGGGGGGGAGAGAAGGAGGCCTCTTGCGGTTGCTAGGGCAGTGCGGCTGAGCAGTGAGCATGCCCAAAGAAGAGGAGGAGGAGGAGGAGGAGGAGGAGGAGGAGGAGGAAGGCAAGAGCAGCTTCCTGAGCATTTGGAGAGCCTTTGCAATGCACCAACGTTACGCAGCTGAGCTGGTGCAGAAGAGGACTGGGCAGCCGGAGGAGCCCTGAAGGCAATTCTGCTGAAGCAAAGCCATGCTGCCTTCTTTGCCCGGTTGGTGCCACCCGCAGGAAGAGCAGCAAGCAGTGCCGAGAAGAAAGCAACCCTTCCTAATCTTTTAGGACTCATTGCCGTGCCTCCTTCTCCCATTTGATGGGGATGCCAGCTTCAAGGTGCCGGGCATAAAGAAGTCCAGAGGTTGGCACCACAGGAACTACAAAGCCCAGCTCTTTGCCTCTTGATGACAGAGTGCCAACTGAGACCGACTCCTAGTGCCTTGCTCCTGAGCTCTGTATGGTGGAGGCAACAGTTTCATGGTGCCAAGCGTCAAGGAGTTCAGACATTGGCGCCATCGGGACCCAAATCCCACTGCCTTGCCTCTGAGCTCTGGATGATGATGGAGACTGAGATGCCACCTTCACAATGCCAGGCACAAAGAGTCCAGAGGTTGGGACTGGACCAAACATCCCATTGGCTTGCCTCTGAGCTCTGTATGATTGAGATGCCAGTTTCACCAGCGTGGACTGAAAACCAATGTCTTTCTTGTATGATCGAGGTACCAGCTTCATGGTGCCAAGCATAAGAGAGTCACCAAATCCCATTGCTTTGCCTCTGAGCTTTGGACGAAGGAGATGCCAGTTTCGCAGAGCCGGGCATTATAAGCCAGTCCAGAGGATGGCACCGGAAGGGAGCCAAACCCAGCACCTTGCCTCTGGTCCCTGTATCACAGGGTCTCCACCTTCTTGGTTCCAGGCGTGAGAGAGTCCAAAGGTTGGCACAGCAAGCCATGCCAAGAAGAAGGAATCCTTACTCCTTTGCCAGGACCCAAAGACGGCTCTTGTACGATGGAGGTACCCGTTTAACAGCGCCAGGTGTAAAGGTTGGTGCCAGAAAGGACCAAAACTCAGCATCTCGTCTCTGAGCCTTGCATGATGGAGGTGCCAACTTCATGCTGCCAGGCCTAAGGGAGTCCAGAGCGTGGTGCCATCAGAACCAAAGTCTCATTGCCTTGCCTCTGAGCTCTGTGTGATGGAGATGCCAACTTCATTGTGCCTGGTGTAAGAGTCCAGAGGTTGGCACCAGAAGGACCACAATCTCATCGCCTTGCCTCTGAGCCCTGTATGATGGAGATGCCAACTTCATTGTGCCTGGTGTAAGAGTCCAGAGGTTGGCACCAGAAGGACCACAATCTCATCGCCTTGCCTCTGAGCCCTGTATGATGGAGATGCCAACTTCATTGTGCCTGGTGTAAGAGTCCAGAGGTTGGCACCAGAAGGACCACAATCTCATCGCCTTGCCTCTGAGCCCAGTATGATGGAGATGCCAACTTCATTGTGCCTGGTGTAAGAGTCCAGAGGTTGGCACCAGAAGGACCACAATCTCATCGCCTTGCCTCTGAGCCCTGTATGATGGAGATGCCAACTTCATTGTGCCTGGTGTAAGAGTCCAGAGGTTGGCACCAGAAGGACCACAATCTCATCGCCTTGCCTCTGAGCCCTGTATGATGGAGATGCCAACTTCATTGTGCCTGGTGTAAGAGTCCAGAGGTTGGCACCAGAAGGACCACAATCTCATCGCCTTGCCTCTGAGCCCAGTATGATGGAGATGCCAACTTCATTGTGCCTGGTGTAAGAGTCCAGAGGTTGGCACCAGAAGGACCACAATCTTCTCGCCTTGCCTCTGAGCCCAGTATGATGGAGATGCCAACTTCACGGCACCAAGCCTAAGGGAGTCCAAAGATTAGCACGGAACAGGACCAAATGGTGCCGGGCATAAACAACTCTTGCTGTTGCCCAGAGGTTGGCATCATTGAAAGAAGGCAAACTGGGAATGCCTGGGGCCAGCGAGGAGATCATCCGCCTGCGTAAGCCGCGCTTCTCCTACGAGGAGAACCAGATCCTGATCCAAGAGGTGCGTGCCAACTACGGCAAGCTCTACGGTACCCAGAGCCGGCGGGTGACAGTGGCCGAGCGCCGGCGGGTCTGGGAGGGCATCACCGCCAAGATCAACAGCATCACCAGCTGGAAGCGGACCGGGCAGGAGGTCCAGAAGCGGTGGAATGACTTCAAGCGGCGCACCAAGGAGAAGCTGGCACGGGTGCCCCACTCCACCCAAGGGGCCGGCACCACCGCCTCCTGCGACGAGAGCCTCTCTGCCGAGGAGGAAGCCATCTTTGCCATCCTGGGGCCCGGCGTGATGCTGGGGGTGGCCAACGGCCGGGCAGAGCCTTGCCAGGATGCAGGGCCAGGGTTTGGTGCCCACAGTTACCCCCTGGCAGCGGAGCCGGGCACAGGTGAGTGATACGGGGAATGGGATCACAGGCTGGTAGACTTCTCCAATATGGGCAAATAGGTGCAGCTGTGAACGTGGCACTTCTGGTGCCAGCTTGCTGAAGGCAGAAGAGCATTGCCATATGGCAGCAACAGAGAGGTCTGCATCTAGACCAGGCATGGGCACACTTCGGCCCTCCAGGTGTTTTGGTCTTCAACTCCCACAATTCCTTACAGCTGGTAGAACTTAAGAACAAACTTGGGGACTGCCTGTATGTTGTTGTTGTTTTCGTTGTGCTTTTACCTCTTCACCCAGATGCAAAGCAGCTCACAGCATTAAAAAAGAACAATGTTTCTAAAGCAGCAAATCACATTTCACTCCAAACACTGGTGGATTGTAAATCCCAATATCCTCCCACACTGTTGGCTAGGACTGCTGGGACCTGGAGTTCAACATTTGGAAGGCTGCGTACTGTATATACTCAAGTATAAGCCTAGTTTTTCAGCCCTTTTTAAAAGACTGAATAAGCCCCCCTCGGCTTATACTCGGGTGAGGGTCCTGGTTGGCTTATACTGTATTTGGGTCAGCTTATACTCGAGAATATATGGTACATTTATTATTTTTCTCTATTATTATTGGTATTATTACATTTATTATTTTTCTCTATTGTTGCTACTATTACATTTATTTTACTCTATTTTTATTACAGTAGAGTCTCACTTATCCAACATAAACGGGCTGGCAGAACGTTGGATAAGCGAATATGTTGGATAATAAGGAGGGATTAAGAAAAGCCTATTACACATCAAATTAGGTTATGATTTTACAAATTAAGCACCAAAACATCATGTTATACAGCAAATTTGACAGAAAAAGTAGTTCAATACACAGTAATGTTATGTTGTACTTACTGTATTTACAAATTTAGCACCAAAATATCATGATGTATTGAAAACATTGACTACAAAAATGGCTTGGATAATCCAGAACCTTGGATAAGCGAGGCTTGGATAAGTGAGACTCTACTGTATTAATAATAATACATTTATTATTTCACTCTGATCTAATTATTATTATTATTGCATTTATTATTTTACTCTATTATTACATGCATTATTTTCCTGTATTTTTATTATTATTATTATTATTATTATTATTATTATTATTACATGTATTATTTTACTCTATTATTAAAAGGATACATAAGCACATTTACATTGAAGAAGATGAGAATCATGATTTGATCAGAATTGGACAGTCTTATCTTAAATTAGAGCTTTATGTAAATATTCAAAAACATTTAACCCACTGATGCCTCAATTCATGTAATTTTATTGGTATCTATTTTTATTTCTGAAATTTGCCACCCTCGGCTTATACTGGAGACAATGTTTTCCCAGTTTTTTTGTGGTAGAATTAGGTGCCTCGGCTTATATTCGGGTCGGCTTATACTCGAGTGTATACGGTAATTCCCAAACTCTGTTCTGAAAAGAAGGAGAAAAGAAGACAACTTAAATGGAGGTTAGATTCACTCCTGGAGCATTAAAAAGGGTATATGGAAAAGAAAAATCAGGAGAAGGTTGATACCTTGGAACAGTGCGTCAGATCTGAGCATGTACAGAGCGACTAATCCTCACCTTTATGTACGGCAGCTAGGCTGCTGGAAGTGGCAATCCAACACCATCTGGGACCCATGCAACATATTATAAAGGTGAGGATTAGAGGTGTTGTAGTTCAACAACATTTTGGGGAACCACACAATTCCTACTCATGGGTTCACAAGGTTTAAGTGCCACATGGGAATCCAAGCGTATTGTTTTCTTTAAAAATCATTGGACCTGGCATCCGCTTTACAGCTGAAAGAGGCCAGTGATGTGAATTAATAGAGGCCATGGCCATGGAAGAAATATAGTTTGTGTGGGGCAGAAGAGTGTGGCATTTGAGCCCCAGCCAAAGTACTGCCGTTACACGCAGACCTTTTTATAGATGCGGTGAGAACAGCGTGTCATTCTTTGAAAGTGTTTCTTCATAAGAAGGATTCATAAACTCCCACGTTTCATCCAATTGGTACCGACATCTGAATGTGCTGCGTACAATGAACCCTTAAGTGCATCACTGGTTTTTTCCTGTCCTTTTCTTTCCTTTCCGTTCCGTCCCATTTTGCATCACTACATATCAATTTGCATGCAGTTTTTCTGCAAAAGGGTGTGGGTATAAACAACAAGCCGTGCTGGGTACCTGCTAATAAGGCTCTATAGAGGATTACCCTATACAGTCTAGCAGGCATGGGCAAACTTTGGCCCTCCAAGTGTTTTGGACTTCAACTCCTACAATTCCTAACAGCTTACCAGCAAGGATATATATAAATGCAGTAGAGTCTCACTTATCTGGCAGAACATTGGATAAGCGAAAATGTTGGATAATAAGGCGGGATTAAGGAAAAGCCTATTAAACATCGAATTACGTTATGTTTTTACAAATTAAGCACCAAAACGTCATGTTTTACAACAAATAGACAGAAAAAGCAGTTCAATACACAGTAGTAATTACTGTATTTATAAATTTAGCAGCAAAATATAATAATAATAAACTGAAGAACCTGCTTTGATTGAAGTCAAAAATCAGAAACTCCTCAAAGCACAGCAGACAAAAAAACCAGTACAAGAAAACCACACTACAAACTAGAGCTGACAGCTGGAACAACAAAACATTGCATGGAAAGTTCCTTGACAAAATTGAAGGAAAAGCTGACAGGGAGAAGACCTGGCTCTGGCTCAAATGCCGGCTGAGATCTTTTGGCACGGCACCCAGTGTGCCCATCACCACCAGGACCATCTGCACTGGTGTGTTGTGTTCCAGAACTTTGTCAGTCTGGATTCGGAAGTCCCACAGTATCTTTGCGTGCTCATTTTCCAAAACTTTTGCAGGTTTGTGATCCCACCAGTTCTTTACTGCTGGCAGGTGGTACTTGAGGCATAAGTTCCAATGAATCATTTGGGCCACATAGTTGTGCCTCTGTTTGTAGTCTGTCTGTGTGATTTTCTTACAGCAGCTGAGGATATGATCAATTGTTTCGTCGGTTTCCTTGCACAGTCTGCATTTTGGGTCATCAGCTGATTTTTCGATCTTGGCCTTAATTGCCTTTGTCCTGATGTCTTGCTCCTGGGCTGCAAGGATCAGGCCTTCTGTCTCCTCCTTCAGGGTCCCATTCGTGAGCCAGAGCCAGGTCTTCTCCTTGTCAGCTTTTCCTTCAGTTTTGTCAAGGAACTTTCCATGCAATGTTTTGTTGTGCCAGCTGTCAGCTCTAGTTTGTAGTGTGGTTTTCTTGTACTGGTTTTTTTGTCTGCTTATTATTATTATTATCTACTCACATTTGCATGTTTTCGAATTGCTAGGTTGGCAGGAGCTAGGGCTAGCGGGAACTCACCCTGTCCTGCAGATTGGAACTACTAACCTTCAGGTCAGCAGTTCAGCTGCACAAGGGTTTAGCCCATTGCGCCACCGCAGCCCCTACCATAATGGATGATGTGTGCAGATCCCAGTAGGGTGGCCTTTTGCAGTTGCCAGATCGTAATTTTGTCAATGTCTATTGTTTCCAAATGGCGGCTGAGATCTTTTGGCACGGCACCCAGTGTGCCCATCACCACCGGGACCACCTGCACTGGTTTCTGCCAGAGTCTTTGAAGTTCCATCTTGAGGTTCTGATAGCAACTGGGTTTTTCCTGTTGTTTTTTGTCAATGCGACTGTCACCTGGGATGGCGACATCAATGATCCAAACCTTTTTCTTTTCCACAACTGTGATGTCTGGTGTGTTGTGTTCCAGATCTTTGTCAGTTTGAATTCGGAAGTCCCACCGTATCTTTGCGTGTTCATTTTCCAATACTTTTGCTGGTTTGTGATCCCACCAGTTCTTTACTGCTGGGATCACAAACCTTGCCGTGGTGGGGGAGCTTATACTGGTTCGGTCGTCGCCCAGGATAAAAAGGACCGCGGTGGATGCTGCTGATTCTGGACATCCATCGACAAGTGGGCTACGGAATCAAAATACAAATGAACAGTCACAGAAGCGGCAGAAATATACAATGCCAGAAAACCGCACAATTATTATTATTATTATCTACTCACATTTGCATGTTTTCGAACTGCTAGGTTGGCAGGAGCTAGGGCTAGCAGGAACTCACCCTGTCCTGCAGATTCAAACAGCTAACCTTCAGGTCAGCAGTTCACTTGTACTAGGGTTTAGCCCATTGCGCCACAGCAGCCCCTACTATAACGCAGGGAGGTGGGTTTCCAAGTGTCAGTGTAGTGGCAGTATAGTCACTCTCTTCCCTTCCTTGCCCTTACAGATATGCCAACCGGAGGCCACCCATCCTGCAGCCCGGAGATGTCTGTGCATCACTCATCCTGCTGCGCCCTGGACGGAGGCTTTCTGCGGCCCAAGGAGCGTGATTCACCAGTTCCCACTCCAGCCCAGTCCATGGTCCACTTGGAACCTTCTCCGGCCAGTTTGGGTTGCATCCGGCCGCATCTCACAGACTCCTCCGGTGCCACCTCGTGCCCCTCCGCCTCGCCACCCCTGAGACGCCGGCGCACCCGCCTCAGCGCACCCGCCTGCGAGGCCCCCCCGGATTTCCTACAAGCGCAGAGGGAGACCGCCGACGCCATCCGTGAGCTGAGCTACACCTTGCGGCAAGGCCTGGAGCGGCTGACCGAAGTGGTGGCCGCCTTGCTGCCCCTGCTTCCGGCACAGACGCAGCATCACCCATCTCACGTCCAGGAGGAGATCTGTATGCCGGAGAGCCTTCCTTCTCCACCCAGAGGAACCTTTGCTGCCAAACTGGAAACATCTTCAGAGCAGGAGGAGAACGAGGCGAGACTTCCTCTGCAAGACGTGCCCGAAACGGGGCCACCCCCAAGCAGGCTCCAGAAGCGGCGGAAAGGCATCCCCACCCGCAAACGGAGAGGGCGCTGGAAGAACTAACTCGTGAACATGCTGAGAAGGGGCTGAGCATGCTATCCTTGTGATTGGCATCTCAAGGACTTCTCTTACCCGCCCCCCCAACTTCAAAGATATCCTCATATGGATAATGCAAGTTTGAACCCTTTACAACACATGGCCCTGCTCTCCCCGACCTTGCTTGTTGCCCAAGTTTGGGAAAGTCACTTTTGGGGCACGACAACTCCCAGGATCTACCCTGTTTCCCCTAAAATAAGACATCCCCAGAAAATAAGACCTAGTAGAGGTTTTACTGAATTGCTAAATATAAGGCCTCCCCGAAAGTAAGACCTAGCAAAGTTTTTGTTTGGAAGCATGCCCGCCAACAGAACACCAGAAATGTACGTACCATAAAGTGTTGTACATGGAAATATTGGTAGTAACGAGAAGTTCTTGATAGGATTCACAGTTTGTCTGGTTATGCTGGTTTATTATGACAACTACTGTACAGTATATAATAAATGTTCATTTTTTGTTCAACAATAAATGTGAATTCTTCTTCATGGAAAAATAAGACATCCCCTGAAATAAGACCTAGCACATCTTCAGGAGCAAAAATTAATATAAGACACTGTCTTATTTTCAGGGAAACACGGTAATCATGATCCCCAAAAGTGACTTTCCCAGGTTCTGGTTGCTGCTAAAAGTTTGCCGCGGCTCCACACAACTCATTGCTCAGCAAGCGCAGCTCCCGGCTTCTTGCTTGTAGTTTTTTGAAGTTTCGGGAACCAAAAGGCTTCGATCGCATTCCTCTATTGATCTGCCACCCACACCAGGTTCTTGCAAATTTATATGCAGATCTATATTACCCGTATTTAATGCACCATCAAATCTAACGCGCACCCCAATTTTTGAAACCTTGAAACCAAAATAATTACTTGCCTACGAATGTAATACGTGGCAGGAAAAGGTGCATTCTTTCTAATACAGCCATTACAGTTGCTGCCTGCTTAGAATTCCTTCTTTAAAAAAACAAAAGAGAGCATCAAAGCTTCCACCAATGGAAAAGAAAACCTTGGGTTGCATCTATGCTACAGAATGAATCCACTTCAACTGCCTTGGTTCAATGCTATGGAGTCATGGGGGATATAGTTTTCAAATATTTTATTTAGTTTTTAATAAAAATGCTGACAATTCTATAGACATACTAGCTTGGGTCCCAGGTTATTTGAAAAAGTCAGTTTGTTAATTGTACAAAATGCATAAAGTGGTGGGGTGAACTACAACCGACATCATGCCAGGTGAACCCTGAAAACCCCCATCAGTATTTAAAGTTAGTTATATCGGACAAGTGTGCTCTGGATGCATCATCGGTGGGGTTCAGGGTGCTCTCTGGCTGTAGGGTAAACTACAACTCCCACTATGGTGAGTCAGTCCCATCAAACCCCTCCAGTAGGTTGAGTTAGTCATGGGGGTTCTGTATGCCAGGTTTGGTCCAGGTCCATCATCAGTGGAGGTCACATTTTCCCTGGTTGTGGGTGAACTACAACTCCCAGAAAGGAAGGTCCGTTTCCCCCAAAAGAAAAGGTAAAGGTTTTCCCCGACATGAAGTCTAGTAATGTCTGACTCTGGAGGTTGGTGCTCATCCCCCCAAACCCTTCCAGTAATCAAATTTCAGCATATTTTATTTATTTATTTATTTATTTATTTATTTATTTATTTATTTATTTTACAGTATTTATATACTGTACCCCGAAGGGGACTCAGGGCAGATCACATTATGTACATATAGGGCAAACATTCAATGCCCATAAAGACATCAAACTGACACAGAGACAGACAGATGCAGAGGCAATTTAACCTTCTTCTGAGGGGATGTTCGATTCTGGCCACAGGGGGGAGCAGCTGCTTCATCATCCACTCTGATGGCACTTCCTCATTCCAACGTTGTAAATTAGTTAAACTTGCCTCCCCACTTTTATGAGTGGTACCTTGTTTCCTACTTGATAGATGCAACTATCTTTCGGGTTGCTAGGTCAGCAACGAGCAGGGGCTATATTTTATTTTTAATTGACAGGTGCTCACCCCGCCATGGGCTGGCCTCGAACTCATGACCTCATGGTCAGAGTGATTTATTGCAGCAGCTGATTACCAGCCTGCGCCACAGCCCGGCCCAGGTATGTGTGCCCAGTTTGGTCCAGATCCATCGGTATTTGGGTTCACTGTGCTCTCTGGATGTAGGGGAACTACAGCTCCACTAAATCAGAGTGAATTTTCCCTCAAAAAACCTCCAATATTTTTAGCTGGTCATGGGGACTCTGTGTGCCAAGTGTGGACCAATTCCATCCCTGGTGGAGTTCAGAATGCTCATTGAGTGCAGGTGAACTATAAATCACAGTATCTACAACTCCTAAATGTCGAGGCCAATTCCCCTCAAAACCCACCAGTATTCAAATTTGGGCATATCGGGTAGGCATGCCAAGTTTGGTCCAGATTCATCATTGTTTGGGTTCATAGTGAGCTCTGGATGTAGGCGAACTTCAAATCCTATAAATAACTCCAATATTGGAAATGGGGGTTCTGAGGAGCCCCGGTGGTGAAGTGTGTTAAAGCACTGAGCTGCTGAACTTGCAGACTGAAAGGTCGCAGGTTCAAATCCCAGGAGCAGAGTGAGTGCCTGCTGTTAGCTCCAGCTCCTGCCAACCTAGCAGTTCGAAAACATGCCAATGTGAGTAGATCAATAGGTACCGCTCCGGCGGGAGGGTAACGGCGCTCCGTGCAGTCATGCCGGCCACATGACCTTGGAGGTGTCTACGGACAATGCCGGCTCTTTGGCTTAGAAATGGAGATGAGCACCAACCCCCAGAGTCAGACATGACTGGACTTAACGTCAGGGGAAACCTTACCTTTACCTATAGAAGATAGAGATTTCCTTTTAATTGTTTTGCAAGGCCTTGAGCCTTCTCTGTCAAAAGATATTGATGCGTCACCAAACTCCAAATCCCAGTATTGCATAGTATTGATTTATGGCAATTAATTACAGGTGACATCCCTCAATAGGAGCTCCCGAAGCAGCTTCCCCCTTGGCTTTGGCTCAACACTAAGATGACCATATTACACAAATCGAATGCGATTTTGCACCCTAATTTTGGCAAGACAATTTCGCCCCAAAATGGTGAGCGTTAGATTTGAGTAAATACAGTATTTAAAATCATAGGCTGCAAAGAGGAAAAATAAAAGGAATGTTCAGTGAGAGAAGTTGGACAAGGAAATGGCACTGAGGCCCCATCTACACTGCCAGATAATGCGGTCGGTCGTTTAACTGCATTATATGACAGTGTGGACTCTTGTGTCGAGAACACAGTTCTGGCTATTAAAGGTAAAGGTTTCCCCTGACGTTAAGTCCAGTCATGTCTGACTCTGGGGGTTGGTGCTCGTCTCCATTTCTAAGCCGAAGAGCCGGCG
Organism: Anolis carolinensis; assembly: GCF_035594765.1. NCBI lineage: Eukaryota > Metazoa > Chordata > Lepidosauria > Squamata > Anolidae > Anolis > Anolis carolinensis. The sequence goes on along the minus strand of NW_026943821.1, from coordinate 6,326,435 downwards.
TTGTCCGTAGACACCTCCAAGGTCATGTGGCAGGCATGACTGCATGGAGCACTGTTACCTTCCCACCGGAGCGGTACCTATTGATCTACTCACATTGGCATGTTTTCGAACTGCTGGGTTGGTAGAGGCTGGGGCTAACAGGAGGTGCTCACGCCACTCCCAGGGTTTGAACCTGGGACCTTTCGGTCTGCAAGTTCAGCAGCTCAATGCTTTAACACACTTCGCCCCATTATTGATGCCGGGAGCCGTCTCCACCATCAGTAAAGGAGTGTGGAGTAATGTGGCCATCTTCCCATCCTACCAAGATGCTGCCTTTTCTTCTTCCCTTTGCCTGAAACCCATTCTGCAAATCCCGACACATATTCAGCTGAAAACGTGGGTGGTTTGATAGTGACGAAAGAAGTACGCGGCCTGTGAATCCCACAAAGAGAAATACCCGTCTCCCAGTTCTAGCGGTCTGCTAATGGCCTGTATTTCACTAAATCCCATCCCGGTGGAAATTCAATAAACTATTTTTTCATACTAGATCTCTCTTTGTGTTTGTCAAATCTTGACGTCACCATTGCAGAAAAACGAGGTGCAGAATCACGGTGCTTCTTTTTACAAGCAAACATGCACTTTCCACATTTATGGAGGTACTGTAAGACAATTACCTTCAAAGGGTCCTGGCTCAGGAGGGAAATCAGGCAGAAAACTCAGTCTTGTGAGAGATGCAAAAAGCAAAGTTTATTTTCACCACAGCTGTGAGAAGGCAGAACAGCCGTACACCCCAAAAGGTTTGTACTTGCAAATGGCTGCCGCAACATTGAAAATTGACCAATGGCTGAGGGTCTTCTTCACCTTCCACACCTACTTGGCATAAATGATACCAATGACCTAACTTGTTTGCTCTGAACTTTCTTCTCTTTGGAACTTCCTGGAGAAAGGCACCAGCTTATTTTCTGGATTATGGTTGCTTTAGTACAAAATATACGAACTACAGTAGAGCCTCACTTATTCAACATAAACGGCCGACAGAACGTTGGATAAGTGAATATGTTGGATAATAAGGAGGAATTAAGGAAACGCCTATTAAACATCAAATTAGGTTATGATTTTACAAATTAAGCACCAAAACATCATGTTGTACAACAAATTTGGCAGGAAAAGTAGTTCAATACGCAGTAATGTTAATTTGTAATTACTGTATTTACGAATTTAGCACCAAAATATCACGCTATATTGAAAACATTGACTACAAAAATGCCTTGGATAATCCAGAACCTTGGATAAGTGAGTCTCTACTGTACACATTTTCAACTAGCATTGTTCCCATGCCCAGTATATACAGTAGAGTCTCACTTATCCAAGCCTCACTTATCCAAGGTTCTGGATTATCCAAGGCATTTTTGTAGTCAATGTTTTCAATATATCGTGATATTTTGGTGCTAAATTCATAAATACAGTAATTACAACATAACGTTACTGCATATTGAACTACTTTTTCTGTCAAATTTGTTGTCTAACATGTTTTGGTGCTTAATTTGTAAAATCATAACTTAATTTGATGTTTAATAGGCTTTTCCTTAATCTCTCCTTATTATCCAAGATATTTGCTTATCCAAGCTTCTGCCGGCCCGTTTAGCTTGGATAAGTGAGACTCTACTGTAGTTCATTTGATTTTGCTCATAGTTTTCTGCACCTTTTGCTTCCATTCTAGAGATGAGGAACTGAGACGAGCGAGCAAGCATATTTTGGTTTTCTTTTCCCAGGAGCCCATGAAGAATATGTGTGTGTTCGTGTTTATACATTTATTTATTATTGTCTCAGAAGCAAATTGAGACTATGGTTATAATGCATAGAAAAACCACAAACAAAGTTTAAAAACTTGGCATTGTACTACATTTCCTTTGACCAGAAGTTGGCCACTTGGAGTGCCTCTGGTGTCGCTGTGAGAAAGTCCCCCATTGTCTATGTGACATTGTAGTCAGTGGTCTGTGGTTTGATCTTCTCCACACTCACATATCGTGGACTCCACTTTGAGGCCCCATTTCTGAAGATTGCCTCTGCATCTCGTGGTAGCGGATAGCAGCCTGTTCAGCTCCTTCCAAGTCACCCAGTCTTTTGTTTACCCAGGAGGGAGTTTCTCATTCAGTCTCAGCCCCTAATTGAGGTTCCAGGGTTTTTTTTTGTTTTTTTTGGTTATTATTTGAGAAAAAGTTACAGTTAAATAAACATATTATATACATTTCCCCGTTTTATTTACATTCGCCCCTGTGCTCCCCTTCCCCAGAGCCATCTCTTCTTCTGTAGTCACACCAAAAGTTCAATTCTTCATTTGGAGGTAAATTCCAGTGTTCTGTCACACGCTGGGCCTGTAGCTATTGTCTTTGTATAGGACGTATACTTTATGCCCAGCGGGAAGCCAGGGCGCCTCAAAGAGAGGTTCTTGAGGATTTTCCTGAAAAGGATAGTCCTTTGAGTCTTTAATGAGATAACAAAGTCTTTATTATTGAACAAATAATAAATTTTCAAGGAGCCAAATAACACTTCAAGGTTTCCTTAATGAACTGTTTGTAGTGTCTCAGAGACCTCCGAGTCGTGACCCCGTCGCCATTATGGATCAGACCGAAGAAGCGATGGGGTTTCTGCCATTTCCCCACGATTCTGTTCCCTTCCAGATGTCCCCTGTTGACAGTTTTAGCCCACAGTTAATTAAAAAGGGCCTTGACTCGCAGCCCGGTTCTCCAGAAAACGCTATGTTTGACCGCAAATTGTTTTGGGAAACATCTCGCGCGGAGAAGCGCTAGATTAGTGGAGAAAGCAAGCATTAATTAAGCCGGTTCCCTCGAGAGTTTCCCTGGAGGATTGCATCTGGCAAGTTGTTGACTTAGTCCACTTTCCCTTGGGAAAGAGTGTTTAGACACCTGGCTGGAAAGGAGAGCGAAGTCCCATAAAAGTTCTGGGCGCCAACTGTCCTTTGTGGTGTTCAACGTGTCAGTTGAGGAATTCACATCGACTCTAGTTCTGCAGCGTGCTACTCTCAAGTAGACCGGCGTTGCATCTCGTCTCCCTGTCAAGTCTGGACAGCGTTTCAGCTTTACCACGACTAACTTTGCCTTGCCTTGCATCCTAGCCTCGGATTTGAGCCCTGGAACTCTTTGACAGATCTTGCCTTAATCCCCACTCAAACAGCCTAAAGGTTTGAGTGTGTTTCGGTTATTGGATTTAAAACTTTGAACTCTAATACTGGATATCTACTTTCACATTACTGGACTACATTTGACCTTTCCTGAAATGTCTACTGCTGGACTATATACTCTGCTTATTTTTAGTTGTCTCCTTTATTTCCTTAATAAAGATATTAGATTGTTTATTGGCCTTCGTGTCTGATTCCCAGTGCTCACGCTGCCCTGAGGTGTCACACTGTTGGCCTTTTCAGTCTTTGGATAACTGTGCTTTCTCTAAAACCCCCTTATAACCTCTCCCAGGCTGTCTATTATATGGGCCTAGCTGATGTGGGACCCACTGCTGACTCCAAATGCGTCTGGGTATCGAGTGGACCTACCAACCAAGGGTTGCAGATGTTTCAGCTGGGGTTGCGTGGATCTGTGGTGCTGTTCCCTCTCCGAGGTTTCTTTGGAAACTTTAGGGCTGTTTCCCTCAGGAGCTGAGAGGCTGTGAGCTCTTAGCCAGAACCTTTGGGACCTTTCCCCTGGAATTTCTGTTTCTGATTCCTCGGATGTTCTATATCCCCAGATGTTCTTGAGATATGAAGCTTTTCTACGGGACGAGCTGGTCTACGTCCTATAGCTTAGCTTCCTTAAGTGAGACTGACTTAAAAATGGCTCCTTCCCTCCCAGAGCCCTGAACAAGGGGCGGAACCAAACTTAATGATGATGAACAGGCAGCCTGCCCTATGACTGCAAACATTAGCAGAAAGAAAATAAAGTTGGAGCTTCTGATACAGCCGTACCAGCACATCCAGTCTTCTTTTTCCAATAATTTTTCTAGAAATTTTCTCCAAATACCTTCGAAGTAATTTTTTCCCATAATCCCTTCTTTACTTTTAAATTTGATGTTAGTTTGCCATTCTCCAAACTTCTCTATACCATTCATTAATTTGTATTTTCATCTCTCCTTTCCAATATTTTGCAATTAGTAATCTAGCTGCTGTTAATAGCATAGCTATTAAATTTTTTCCCTCTTATCTTTCTCATCCTCTTTTTTAATTAAAAGTAATATTTCCACTGGATTCCTACTAATTTTTATATTCATAATATTTTCTATTTCCCTTATAACCATTTCTCAAAAATCTTTTACATGTTTACAATCCCACCACATATGCATGTAGCTTCCAATTTCCTGGCACCCCCGCCAGCATTTTTCATTATTATTCTTATTCATCATATTTAACCTTCTCCATACTTCTTCTACCATATTTCCTATGGTAAGGTATTATTATTGATACTACAGTAGAGTCTCACTTATCCAACGTTCTGGATTATCCAACGCATTTTTGTAGTCAATGTTTTCAATATGTTGTGATATTTTGGTGCTAAATTCATAAATACAGTAATTACAACATAACGTTACTGCATATTGAACTACTTTTTCTGTCAAATTTGTTGTCTAACATGATGTTTTGGTGCTTAATTTGTAAAATCATAACCTAATTTGATGTTTAATAGGCTTTTCCTTAATCTCTCCTTATTATCCAACATATTCGCTTATCCAACGTTCTGCCGGCCCGTTTATGTTGGATAAGTGAGACTCTACTGTACAAATAAGCAAACATTAAATATAAAACAGCAGGATTAAATATATAAACAGCATGAAAAAAATCCCAATTAACAACCATTAAAACAAATTGGATAGCAACAGAGGTGACATTCAATACTAGAGAAGAACATGGAACACAAAGAAGAGAATAAATGTGTTTTTACGTAATTTATATTCTGTGTTTCTCTTGCTATCACACTTCAGATGTATCTACACGGTAGATATAACTCAGTTTGATGCTGCTTTGGGTGCCATGGCTCAAGGCTTTGGAAATCTGGGAGTTGTAGACTTACATAACGCAATTCAATTAATCTGCATTGTGTGGCAGTCTGGGGCTCCTTCTATACACTGCCATATAAAATCCAAATGATCTGTTTTGAACTGGATTATATGGCAGTGTAGACTCAGATAATCCGGTTCAAAGCAGATCATGCGGATTATTTACTTGGATAATCTGGATTGTATGGCAGTGCAGAAGGGGCCTCAATCTGTATAGGCAAAGAGGCCAAAACTCCGAAATGCAAAACCCTTTTTGGCCCGAAGCCTTTTGCAGAAACTAAACTCAACCTGTAGGACTTTTTTTTCCCTCGCTCCCCTGCCTGTCAATCACTCGCTTAGTCCCGCCCCTAGGATAGGGAAGGGGAGGGGACACTTTGCAGGAGAGAAAGAGGGGGCAGGAAATGCGCAATGACATCCGGGACCTCTCCGCGCGGGGCGGCTTGGGAAATGTAGTTCCCTCCCCTTCCAGCCAAGGAGCTGATTTAACCCTTTAACTTCCCTTTGGAGGAAGGATTTAAGGAGGAACGAAAGGGATGAAAGAGAGTGATGGAAGGAGAGAAAAGAAGAGGAGGGGAAAGGCAAGGAAGGCCAAGAGGGCCTTCAAGCACCTCCTCGGTCTCCCATCCAAGTCCTAACCAGGGCTGGCCCTGCTTAGCAGCCAAAGTCAGGCTGAATATCATTTTTGTAAGCCCCTACTAGCGCAGCAGATTAAACCGCTGAGCTGCTGAACTTGTTGACCGAAAGGTCGCCGGTTCAAATCCAGGGAACGGGGTGAGCTCCCTCTGTTAGCTCCAGCTTCTGCCAACCTAGCAGTTCGAAAACACGCCAATGTGAGTAGATCAATAGGTACCGCTCCGGCGGGAAGGTAATGGCGCGCCATGCAGTCATGCCTGTGGCCACATGACCTTGGAGGTGTCTACGGACAACGCCGGCTCTTCGGCTTAGAAATGGAGATGAGCACCAACCCCCAGAGTCGGACACAACTAGACTTCATGTCAGGGGGAAAACTTTACCTATCTATATATATATATATTAAAGTATTCACTAAAGAAAGGAACATAAAAAAGCAATGATTATTATTTCTGCAATTATTTTATATTTATTTTTACAGTATTTAGGCAAGAAAAGAACTCAAATAGGTAAAAAAAATTAAAAATTCGATTATTATTTCTGTAATAATAATTAATATTATTTAGCAATTATTTATTTTTATTATTTCTTCAATTATTATGATATATTTATTAAAATATATTATTCTATATGTTTTTACAGTATTTGGGCAAGAAAGAAACCTGTAGGTCAAAAAATCAATTATAATTTTTTTCCTGCAATTATTATTATTTATTTCGTGTCAAAAGCATTGCATAACAAACAAGTACAAAAGTGATAAAATAAAGGAATCACAAGCAGCTAAATAGTTTTAGACCAAAAGCGGGCAACATTATTATTATTATTATTATTATTATTATTATTATTATTATTATTAATAATAATAATGTTATTAATAATAACATAATTATTCAGTGCTATTTAAGGTGCCCAATGGCAACATTCACACTTGCCTCCAGCAGACAAGAGTTCTTTCTCCCACCCTGGACATCATTCCACAGGTACAAAAACCCAATTTGGATAGTTTCCAACAAACCTCACAACCTCTGAGGATGCCTGCCATAAGTGCAGGCGAAACGTCAGGAGAGAATGCTTCTGGAACGCGGCCAGAGAGACCGGAAAACTCACAGCAACCCAGTGATTCCGGCCATGAAAGCCTTAGACAACATATAGACCTCACAACCTCTGAGGATGCCTACCATAGGTGCCGGCGAAGCGTCAGGAGAGAATGCTTCTGGAACGTGGCCGGAGAGACCGAATAACTCACAGCAACCCAGTGATTCCGGCCATGAAAGCCTTCGACAACATATAGACCTCACAATCTCTGAAGATGCCTGTCATAGGTGCAGGCGAAACGTCAGGAGAGAATGCTTCTGGAACGTGGCCGGAGAGACCGAATAACTCACAGCAACCCAGTGATTCCGGTCATGAAAGCCTTCGACAACATATAGACCTCACAATCTCTGAAGATGCCTGCCATAGGTGCAGGCGAAGCGTCAGGAGAGAATGCTTCTGGAACGTGGCCGGAGAGACCGAATAACTCACAGCAACCCAGTGATTCCGGCCATGAAAGCCTTCGACAACATATAGACCTCACAATCTCTGAAGATGCCTGTCATAGGTGCAGGCGAAACGTCAGGAGAGAATGCTTCTGGAACGTGGCCGGAGAGACCGAATAACTCACAGCAACCCAGTGATTCCGGTCATGAAAGCCTTCGACAACATATAGACCTCACAATCTCTGAAGATGCCTGCCATAGGTGCAGGCGAAGCGTCAGGAGAGAATGCTTCTGGAACGTGGCCGGAGAGACCGAATAACTCACAGCAACCCAAGTGATTCCGGCCATGAAAGCCTTCGACAACATATCAACAATCTTTCATCCAGCCACCCACCTACACACTCAACCACCCATCCACTCACCCATCCACTCACCCATCCACTCACCCACCCGCCCGCTCGCTCGCTCGCTCGCCCACTCACTCACTCACTCACTCACTCACTCACTCACTCACTCACTCACTCACTCACTCACTCACCCACCCACTGCCTGAGTGGAAGGCTGCTGCCCGCAGGTCCGCCTTTAAGAGCCAGCTCCCTGGCAGCCCCGCCCCCGGCTGCCCGAACTACATCTCCCAGCGCGCCTTGCAGCGGAGTTATGTAAGTTTCTCCCTGGAAGAGGGCAGGCGGGCGAGAAGAAGAAGAGAAAGAGAGGAGGGGGGAGGAGGAGAAAAGAAAGCCAGGTCCCCCCTCTTTCCCCCCGTTCCTTCCTTCCTGGCCTTGGGAAGAGTTCTCCTCCGCGTCCTCCTCCTCCCCTCCCGCGCCAAACCCACATTAGGGGCGGGATTCCCGTCCGCACGATTTGCACGCGAGGGAGAGAAACGGGAAGGCCGCGCTGAGAGCCTGGCTGCTTCTGCCTCACCAGTTGCATTGGCGGCCCCCTGTTGGAGCGCGGCGGCATCGGTGGCCTGGATTGCGAGCCCTGCTGCAGGCCTCGGACGGGCAGGCCCTTTCCCTCCAGGATGTCTTCCTCGGGGCAGACGTCACGCCGGCAGTGGTGCTACCTGTGCGACTTGCCCAAGATGCCCTGGGCCATGATCTGGGACTTCAGCGAAGCCGTCTGCCGGGGTTGCGTCAACTTCGAAGGCGCCGACCGCATCGAGTTCCTCATCGAGACGGCCCGGCAGCTGAAGAGGAACCACGTCTTGCAGGAAGGCCGCTCGCCGGGGCCCCAGGGTGCCAAGCATGCCAAGGATGGAGGCGGTGGAGCCGGCGGGAGTGGCAGTGGCATGGCCTCCTTGGAGAGATACGAGCGGGGCAGCGGGCGTCTCTCCGGGGGCGAATACGCGCTCAGCCCGCGCTTGCCCAACGGTTTGGCTCGTGGCTCCGGCTCCGACGAGGGCGAAGGCAGTCGGCAAAGCCCCACGGCCCGGCGGGCGTTGCTCGGCCCGGTGCCCCCCAATTTGGTCCCGCAAGGGCTGATGGCCGGGCCCCAGGGCCTGCTAGCCGCCGTCTCCGGGTTGGGGGCTCGTCCGGGAATCATGGCATCGCCAATGCTAGGCGAGTTAGCCAAGCCGGCGAGGCTGGTGTACGGCGACTACGAGAAAGAGAAGCAGCGCAACAGCGAGTGCTTGGCGGAGCTGAACGAGGCCATGCGGGGCCGGGCGGAGGAGTGGCACGGCAAGCCCAAGGCGGTGCGCGAGAGGCTGATGGCGCTCTACGGCTGCGCCCCCTTCAACGTCCGCTTCAAGAAGGACCACTCGCTCGTCGGGAGGATCTTCGCCTTTGACGCCACTCCCCGGCCCAGTTACGAGTACGAGCTCAAGCTCTTCACCGAGTATCCCTGCGGCTCCGGCAACGTCTACGCCGGCGTTTTAGGAGTGGCCAAGCAGATGTTTCAGGATTGCCTCAAGGAGCCCGGCAAAGTCATCTCGTCAGGGTATAAGTACCTCGAATACGAGAAGTGCCACGGCTCCAACGAGTGGCGCCTCCTCGGCGAGCTGTTCACCGAAAACGTCCGCTTCTTCCGAGAGCCGCCCTCGGCGGAGACAATGCCACAGCAGTACCTCGACAGCAACTGCGCCATGCCGCCCAGCCTCCTGCTCAGGGCCGTGCCGCCTACGCGGGCCGTGATGCGCAGGCGCAAAGCCTCCCCCGAGCCAGATGGGGAGCTGTCCGGCAAGCTCACCGGCGAGGAGCAACAGCAGAGGCAGCACTGGTTGGCACAAAGCTCGGCCGGCGGGATGTATCCCTCCGGCATGGCCCACTTGCCGACGTCGGCGGTGCCGGAGGGATCCTTGCGCAACGACCCCTCGCCCATCACGGCTCTGAAGAACGTGGCCGACACTTTGGGGAATAAAGAGGTCAATCCGGTGCACTCCACCACCGCCCGGCAAAACAGCGCCAGCCCGGCTTCGCCCGCCGCGTCCGGCCAACACCGCTTGGTGCCCCGCAACGGAGAGCCAGGCCAAGCGACGACCACTTCCTCCTCCTCCTCTTCTTCCTCTTCTTCTTCCTCTTCTTCCTCCGGAGCCCACTCTTCCGGGGGAGTGGAGCCGAGCGGTGCCCAGAGCGCCCCCGATTCGTCGGGCGGTGCCGGCAGCGCCCCGCTGTGCTGCACCATTTGCCACGAGCGCCTGGAGGATACCCACTTCGTCCAGTGCCCTTCGGTGCCCGGGCACAAGTTCTGCTTCCCGTGTTCTCGGGATTTCATCAAAGCCCAAGGAGCCGCCGGCGAGGTTTATTGCCCAAGTGGGGAGAAGTGCCCCTTGGTGGGCTCCAACGTGCCCTGGGCCTTCATGCAGGGCGAGATCGCCACCATCTTAGCCGGAGACGTCAAAGTAAAAAAGGAGCGCGACCCCTGAAAAGAGCGGCGTCCGTCAGTCCGCCCATCGTCCGGGACAGTGTGCCAGGGCTGAGCGCTCTTCAGTCGCCCTCTCCGAATTCCACGGTGGCCGTGACTGGAATGAGTAACTTACTCCCCGCCAGACGCCGGCACCCTTTGCTTGACACCCACGGTGGACTAGGGCCTTGTCTGTATATAAATCTATTTTTTAAATAATAATTTCCATAGCAAGCTGATATACGAAGCCGCGTCTTACGTTTAACCAATCGTTTGTGTTGTTCTGTCGGGGCAAAGAATCCGGAGAGTTAGAAAATATGATTATTATTATTTTTAAAAGGGCAGCTGTTTGTTTATCCAAGTATCCTACCCCAGGTTCATACCATCCTGTTAGGATGCCCTGAGAAAATATGATTTTTTTAAAGGGCAGCTGTTTGTTTACCCAAGTATCCTACTACTCCAAGTTCATCCCATCCTGTCTTGTATCCCCAAACCAAAACTCCCTTCCTCTTGTATCTGTATGTTTCCCTCAACTTTCCTTATCCCATCCAATCCATTGCCCACCATCCTAAAACCAGTGTCTCCATTCTACTGCTCCCCGAGCATTGTGTGTTTTGTGTGTGTGTACATATATATATATATATGGGACTAAATCTGTGCAACATTTATATATATATTATATAATTGACATGGGCCAACTTGGGTCCTCTAGGTGTTTTGGACTTCAACTCCCACCATTCCTAACAGCCTCAGGCCCTTTCCTTTTACCCCTCGGCCGCTTAAGCGGCCGAGGGGTAAAAGGAAGGGGCCTGAGGCTGTTAGGAATGGTGGGAGTTGAAGTCCAAAACACCTAGATGGCCCAAGTTTGCAAATGTCTGATATATAGATATATCAAGTCCAGATTTCTGTTCCTAGCCAGTTTTGATTCTCTTTTATTCTGAGCAGGAAGACGAGTCGGATGGGAATCGCATTTTTTGGAGAGGAGAGGGTCTGGGAAAAGACGGGAAAAGTGCCTCTTGTGTAGATTTTTATGTCCGAAGCGGAAGGTGGGTGGTTTCCTTTCCCCCGTACCAAAAGACTTCAGCGTGCACACCAAAAAAACGAAGAGGAAAATTAAAAAATATAAGTGGGAGAGATGAGAAGGAACGAAGGAGCAATTGGATGGGAAAGTTCCCAGTCCAGCACTTAATCCAAATGAGTCTGAGAGCATCGCCCATTCGTTTCAATAGAACCAGTGCGGTTTTCAATAGAGGGACCAGTTTCTGGCCTTCTACATGTTGGACTTCCGACTCTCAAAATCCCTCGATTTGGGGCGTCTAGGAGCCAAAATTGGCCGTCAATTGGTAATACAATTCAGAGGCCAAATCTTCATCACTGGGGACAGACAAACGGAGCCTAGTTCAAAACGAGGCTATTTATCTTAATTCCTAACCCCAAGCAAAATCGAAGCCTCGTAAGGGATGGGATTCTGTCGCAATAAATCAATCGGGATTTTGACTAGGGAGGTGTACATAAATAAACGTGATTCGGAGAGGCGGAGGGATCGGAGACAGACATATATATGTATAAAAGTCTGACTTGCGTGGTCCTCAAGCTGTGTTACGCACCAAGAGAGGGCTCTGTGTATTTTGAATATTGCGATGGTGGGGTTCAAGGCGATGCAAGAAGAAGGAGCGGATTTCCGCATTATATGGAAAAGAGAGAACGTTAAGTTTGGGGTTCTTTTTGTATTTCATTTACTTGTCTCTGTCAATAAACTTGATTATCTTTTTTTCTCAATTTACTGTGCATCATATTTTGCAACCGAGGAATAATAATAATAATGATAATGATAATAATAATAATAATAAATCACACAGTCCTAGACACTTGGGAAGTGTTTGACTTGTGATTTTGTGAAACGAAATCCAGCATACCCTGTTTCCCCGAATATAAGACATCCCCAGAAAATAAGGCATAGTAGAGGTTTTGCTGAATTACTAAATATAAGGCCTCCCCTGAAAGTAAGACCTAGCAAAGTTTTTGTTTGGAAGCAAGCCTGCTGAACCAGAGTATGCAGGATCGGTAAATGTACATATTATAAATTGTTGTACATTGAAATAATGGTAGTAACAAGAAATTCCTGATGAGATTCACAGTTGGTTTGTGATGACAACTACTGTACAGTATATAAGAAAGCTTCATTTTTTTTTGTTCAACTATAAATGTGAATTCTTCTTCATGGAAAAATAAGACATCCCCTGAAAATAAGACCTAGTGCAACTTTGGGAGCAAAAATTAATATAAGGCACTGTCTTATTTTCGGGGAAACAGGGTATCTATCTTGTTTGCTGTGTCATACAATAATAATAACAACAACAACAATGTATGTGTTACTTTCCCTTTAAGAGTTCAGAGTGGTATACAGTACGACCCCCGACACCCGTATCCATGGGACAAATACTTCAATTAGGACCTCCTATACAACAATAGTAATAGTAATAATAACAATAATAGTAGTATAATAACAGTTTATGTGTTTCTTTCCCTTTAAAAGTTCAGGGCAGTATAGAGTACAACCCCTGTATTCACAAAGCCAATACTTTCCATTTTACTTAGTTTCGTTTCTTTACTTAGGGCCTTCTATGCAATATTAATAGTAATAATAATAATAACAAGAGCAATGTATGTGTTCCTTTCCCTTTAAGAGTTCAGGACAGTATAGAGTACGACTTCAATTGGACATCCTATACAACAATAGTAATAATAATAATAATAACAATAATAATAATAATAATAATAATAACAATTTATGTGTTTCTTTCCCTTTAAGAGTTCAGGACAGTATAGAGTACGATTTCACTTAGGACATCCTATACAACAATAGTAATAATAATAATAATAATAATAATAACAATTTATGTGTTTCTTTCCCTTTAAGAGTTCAGGACAGTATAGAGTACGACTTCACTTAGGACATCCTATACAACAACAACAACAACAACAACAACAATAATAATAATAATAATAATAATAATAATAATAATAATAATAACAACAATTTATGTGTTTCTTTCCCTTTAAGAGTTCAGGGCAGTATAGAGTACGACTTCACTTGGGACATCTTATACAACAATAGTAATAATAATAATAGAATTAATAATAACAATGTATGTGTTTCTTTCCCTTTAAGAGTTCAGGGCAGTATAGAGTACGACTTCACTTGGGACATCTTATACAACAATAGTAATAATAATAATAGAATTAATAATAACAATGTATGTGTTTCTTTCCCTTTAAGAGTTCAGGGCAGTATAGAGTACGACTACACTTAGGACATTTCAAGTGGGGGCAAACTGCATTAATTCTACAGTGTAGACGCACCCCAGGACATAGGAAAACACATATCTACATTGACAGCCATTTTCACGAACCTCACACTCATCTCCTGATATTTCGCTCTTTTTGTTCCGCTCCCTTTAGACAGCACTAGATAATGCATTTATACTTTTAAGAACATTTGTTTAATTTATTTTCAATAGTCTTATGTTTAATTCTAATTTAGTGGTAATACACACTAGGCTCGGAGTTGAACTACAACTGACATCATACCAGGTCAGCCCAGAAAAACCCCATCAGTACTTAAAGTTTGTGATGTTGGGCAAGTTTGCTCTGGTTCAGTGTGCTCTCTGGCTGTAGGGAAAACTACAACTCCCACTATGGTGAGTCAGTCCCATCAAACCCCTCCAGTAGGTTGAGTTAGTCATGGGGGTTCTGTGTGCCAGGTTTGGTCCAAGTCCATCATCAGTGGAGGTCACAGTTTCCCTGGTTGTGGATGAACTACAACTCCCAGAAAGGAAGATCACTTGCCCCCAAACCACTCCAGGAATCAAATTTCAGCATATCAGGTATGTGTGCCAAGTTTGGCCCAGATCCATCAGTGTTTGGGTTCACTGCTCTCTGGATGTAGGTGAACTAACTTCCTCAAATCAAGGTGAATTTCCCTCAAAGACCTCAGATATTTTCTGCTGGTCATGCGGGCTCTGTGTCCCAAATTTGGTCCAATTCCATCTTTGGAGAAGTTCAGAGTGCTCATTAATTGCAGGTGAACTACAAATCCCAGTACCTACAATTTCTAAATGTCCAGGCCAATTCCCTCCAGAGCTCACCAGTATTCAAATTTGGGCATATCGGGTGTGGATACCTAGTTTGGTCCAGATCCATCCTTGTTTGGCTTCTTAGTGCAGTCTGGATGTAGGTGAACTACAACTCCTATAAATCCCTCCAGTATTTTTTGCTGGTTGTGCGGGTTCTGCGTGCCAAGTTAGTTCCAGGTCCATCATTGGTGGAGTTCAGAGTGCTCTTAGATTGCAGGTGAACTATACATCCCAGTACCTACAACTCCTATAAATCATGGTGAATTCTCCTCAAACCTCTCCAGTATGTTCAGTTGCTGATCAATTTCTCTGTTTTCTGTGTGCCATAGAAAATAATAGGAAAGGGTTATGGGAGAGGCAGTGGGCAGAGTCATGCAAATTCCGCACCAATGGAGAGAGTCAGAAACACTGGGGTGTCTGTGGCGGAGGAAAAACAGAAAATCAAGGATGAAATTGTCCCTGTATGAAAGCCTTCACTTGGGTAGTGGGCAGTGTGGTGTTTGTGGAGGACATTGGCAGGGCTCTTGGACATGTTTACGGCACTTGCTATAAACTGCAATATTATTCAAGTGAGGGCCATTAGCGTCTCCTGAGTCGTGGGAGCTATTGTTATTTGTGGAAGTGGGAGCCTTTTTGAGTAAGTGAACACCCCAGCCACACACACAGGTACATATTTTCACTTTTATGATGTGGATAGATAGATAGATAGATAGATAGATAGATAGATAGATAGATAGATAGATAGATAGATAGATAGATAGATAGATAGATAGATAGATAGACAGACAGACAGACAGACAGACAGACAGACAGACAGACAGACAGACAGACAGATAGATGATTGATAGGTAGGTAGGTAGATAGATAGATAGATAGATAGATAGATAGATAGATAGATAGATAGATAGATAGATAGATAGATAGATAGATGATAATAAATTAATAAACAAACAAATACTGGCCAATACACATTTTGGTGCCTCAAATATTAGTCCTGTTTCTGGGTATGTTTGACCCACTGATTCCAAAAATGGCACCAGATTTCCCCCATCAGCCCTAGTCTCTGAGGTACAGAATATATGACGTATACCAGTCACCCAATGAAAACCATGATATCTAAGAAACTAGACCTGATGCTGCCTAACCAATGCAGTTTTCAGAATTGGCACCCCAAAGAACCCCAAGAACAGGCCAAAAAATCAAGATAAAAAGAAGAGGATTTTTTTAGTCGGCCTGTGTATTATTATTACAGTAGAGTCTCACTTATCCAAGCTAAATGGGCCGGGCTGTGGCACAGGCTGGTTAGCAGCCAGCTGCAACAAATCACTCTGACTAAGAGGTCATGAGTTTGAGGCCCGCCCGTATCTGTGTCTGTGTCTGTCTCTGTTCTATGTTATAGCATTGAATGTTTGCCTTATATGTGCAATGTGATCCACCCTGAGTCTCCTTCAGGGTGAGAAGGGCGGAATATAAATACTGTAAATAAATAAATAAACCTTGGATAAGCTAATATCTTGGATGATAAGGAGGGATTAAGGAAAAGCCTATTAAACATCAAATTAGGTTATGATTTTACAAATTAAGCACCAAAACATCATGTTATGCAACAAATTTGACAGAAAAAGTAGTTCAATACGCAGTAATGTTATGTTGTAATTACTGTATTTATGAATTTAGCACCAAAATATGATATAGTACAGTCTCGCTTATCCAACGTAAACGGGCCAGCAGAACATTGGATAAGCAAATATGTTGGATAATAAGGAGAGATTAGGGAAAAGCCTATTAAACATCAAATTAGGTTATGATTTTACAAATTAAGCACCAAAATATCATGTTATGCAATAAATTTGACAGAAAAAGTAGTTCAATACGCGGTAATGTTATGTTGTAATTACTGTATTTATGAATTTAGCACCAAAATATGATATAGTAGAGTCTCACTTATCCAACGTAAATGGGCCGGCAGAACGTTGGATAAGCAAATATGTTGGATAATAAGGAGGGATTAAGGAAAAGCCTATTAAACATCAAATTAGGTTATGATTTTACAAATTAAGCATCAAAACATCATGTTATACAACAAATTTGACAGAAAAAGTAGTTCAATATGCAGTAATGTTATGTTGTAATTACTGTATTTAAGAATTTAGCACCAAAATATCATGATACATTGAAAACATTGACTACAAAAATGGCTTGGATAATCCAGAACCTTGGAAAAGTGAGTCTTGGATAAGTGAGACTCTACTACTACTACTACTACTATTATTATTATTATTATTATTATTATTATTATTATTATTATTATTATTATTTTATTATGACACAGCAAACAAGACAGATATGCGATTTCGTTTCACAAAATCACAAGTAACACTTCCCAAGTGTCTAGGACTGTGTGATGTATTTTCGGATGATGTGCGCAGATCCCAGCAGGGTGGCCTTTTGCAGTTGGCAAATCGTAATTTTGTCAATGTCTATTGTTTCCAAATGCGGGCTGAGATCTTTTGGCACGGCACCCAGTGTGCCCATCACCACCGGGACCACCTACACTGGTTTCTGCCAGAGTCTTTGAAGTTCAATCTTGAGGTCCTGATAGCGGCTGAGTTTTTCCTGTTGTTTTTTGTCAATGTGACTGTCACCTGGGATGGCGACATCAATGATCCAAACCTTTTTCTTTTCCACAACTGTGATGTCTGGTGTGTTGTGTTCCAGAACTTTGTCAGTCTGGATTCGGAAGTCCCACAATATCTTTGCCCGCTCATTTTCCAATACTTTTGCAGGTTTGTGATCCCACCAGTTCTTTACTGCTGGGAGGTGGTACTTGAGGCATAAGTTCCAATGGATCATTTGGGCCACATAGTTGTCCCTCTGTTTGTAGTCTGTCTGTGTGATTTTCTTACAGCAGCTGAGGATATGATCA
The DNA here is from genome assembly GCF_035594765.1 of Anolis carolinensis. Taxonomy (NCBI): domain Eukaryota; kingdom Metazoa; phylum Chordata; class Lepidosauria; order Squamata; family Anolidae; genus Anolis; species Anolis carolinensis. The sequence goes on along the minus strand of NW_026943821.1, from coordinate 6,309,384 downwards.
ATGGTTTCATCGGTTTCCTTGCACAGTCTGCATTTTGGGTCATCAGCTGATTTTTCGATCTTGGCCTTGATTGCCTTTGTCCTGATGTCTTGCTCCTGGGCTGCAAGGATCAGGCCTTCTGTCTCCTTCTTCAGGGTCCCATTCGTGAGCCAGAGCCAGGTCTTCTCCTTATCAGCTTTTCCTTCAATTTTGTCAAGGAACTTTCCATGCAATGTTTTGTTGTGCCAGCTGTCAGCTCTAGTTTGTAGTGCCGTTTTCTTGTACTGATTCTTTGTCTGCTGTGTTTTGAGGCGTTTCTGATTTTTGACTTCAATCAAAGCAGGTTCTTCACTTTGCTTTACATATTCTGCCAGGGCATGTTCTTCTTCTTTGACTGCTTGTTTTACTTGTAAGAGTCCTATTATTATTATTATTATTATTATTATTATTATTATTATTATTATTAATAATAATAATAATTCCTACCATTGATCTTTGATCCCATTACTGTGAAAAGCTAACTATCAGCTCCCATGTTGGACAGCTCTCTTCCACCAGATGGCAATGATACCTATGGCATTAGATGATGGAGCTCACCTAAGGTAAAAAAAAAATTCCTTTTTGGGGCGGAGTATTGGGAGAAGTGTCTCACTTTATAAAGACTTGCTTCTCTCTTCCAAAGGACCAGCCCTTCTTGCTGCAGAGACCAAGCCGGTTGGGCCTCTGAGCGACAAAAAGGCATTGCCACCAATGCGGCGTCCCAAGATCGGACCCATTGTCCACATCCATGGAAGCCTGTTGAGTCCCATTGGCTTCTAGAGGGGAAAATCACATTCCCAATTGGGATCCAGTCCGAAAAAGGCGCCTGTCCCTTGGTCAATCTCGAACTCGTTGCTTTTTTGGGTGGGCGCCACTGGGCTGGAAAGAACACCTATTTTCTTTAAAGAAGAAGAAGAAGGACCCGGAAGAAAGTGATTCCAGGATTTTTTAATACATATATATATATATATATATATCCATATCTAATAAATCTCCATCCTTTATTTTATTTTAATTTCCTTCCCTCTCGACGGGACTTTTTGGAATGCTGGGCTCCGTCAAAATGGAATCGCACGATATTTCGGAATGGACTTCGTACTACAACGACCCCACAGAGGTGAGTCGGAATAGATCTTTGTTGGTTTGAGATATATATATATACACACATATACATGTGTCTTTATATGTAATAATAATAATAAATGTTATTGATTAGCCCTTAGGCCATATCACAATACTAAACCAAACAACAAGGCTTGATAAAACTTGATAACGCTCTATGTAGTAAGTTAAAATGAGAAATATGTATACAGTAGAGTCACACTTATCCAACATAAACGGGCCGGCAGAATGTTGGATAAGCGAATATGTTGGATAATAAGGAGGGGTTAAGGAAAAGCCTATTAAATATCAAATTAGGTTATGATTTTACAAATTAAGCACCAAAACATTATGTTATACAACAAATTTGACAGAAAAAGTTGTTCAATACGCAGTAATGCTATGTAGTAATTACTGTATTTACAAATTTAGCAGCAAAATATCACGATGTATTGAAAACATTGACTACAAAAATGCGTTGGATAATCCAGAACGTTGGATAAGCGAGTGTTGGATAAGTGAGACTCTACTGTATATGTATATATATGTGTGTGTGTGTGTCTCTGTGTGTCTGTATATATGTGTCTTCGTATATGTGTGTATATTTATCACAAGACGCATATATAAATACAAAGAGAGACATATGCATATAAACATATGCATATACACACATATATACATATATACACATATACATATAAATATATATACACACACACACAGAGGCACATACATAAACATGGTACTATAACGAACCCACAGAGGTGAGTCGAATTTTTTTGAAATAAATGCTTGTTTATTTGAAATATATATACACATATACATAAACATAATACTATAGCGAACCCACAGAAGTGAGTCAAAGTGAATTATATTTTGGAACAAATATTTGTTTTACACACACACATACATACATATACATACATACACAAATATATATACAGTAGAGTCTCACTTATCCAAGCCTCGCTTATCCAAGCTTCTGGATTTTCCAAGCCATTTTTGTAGTCAATGTTTTCAATATATCATGATATTTTGGTGCTAAATTCGTAAATACAGTAATTACAACATAACATTACTGCGTATTGAGCTACTTTTTCTGTCAAATTTGTTGTATAACATGATGTTTTGGTGCTTAATTTGTAAAATCATAACCTAATTTGATGTTTAATAGGCTTTTCCTTAATCCCTCCTTATTATCCAAGATATTCGCTTATCCAAGCTTCTGCCGGCCTGTTTAGCTTGGATAAGTGAGACTCTACTGTATATAAATATTATTTATTTTATTTATTTTATTACAATATTTATATCCCGCCCTTCTCACCCAACAGGGGACTCAGGGCGGCTTACAATAAAACACATATATAAAAATTATACAGTGCAATATAAATCAGTTAAAAAAATTATTAACTTACATCAGTATTCATAAAACACATTATAAAAATGTAACTCTGCATTAAATTGTTGATTTTAGCCGGTTCTTGTAAGCCGCCCCGAGCCCAAGGGGAGTGGCGGCATATAAGTTTGATAAATAAATAAATAAACGTGCATATACACACATGCATATACTGGCAGAGCTGAGTTAAACTGAAATGTTTTGGAATAGATACTTGTTTATTATATATATACATACATACTCACACACACACACACACATATCTACATATACATATTAGCAGAAGTGATTGGAATTGAAATATTTTGGAACAGTTGTTGATATATGTGTGTGTGTGTGTAAGGTTGAAATAAGCTAATATCGTTGAACTTGAAGTCTGTATTCCATTCTTTTTTGGAGAGTACGTCACATGTAAAGAATACAATTTGGGAAACAGAGCCATTCTTTATGATCACCATGGGATGGGAACGTGTGCTTTTGTGCCCAACTCTTCATTCGTTCTAATACACAAGTGTGATATTAATTTATCCATGACAACTCAAACGGACTTCAAAACTAGAGGGAAGTCAACAGGGTCTAGCTCCATGAAGCTGTTCGTCTCGTAAACCTCAGAGTTACTTTCAGAGATCTGATCCAATCTCTCATTTTCCCAACCAAGGCGGGCAAGATGTTCCTAGGAAGACTTCAACAAGAAAGAGCGAGGAATGTCCAAAGTTGTTTTGAGACTCCATATCTGGCATTTAGTAGCATACATTTGCCCACATCTATGGCATGCATCCTCAGAGGTTGTGGGGTGTTGGAAACTAGGCAAGTGAGGTTTATATATCTGCGGAATAATGTCCAGAGCAGGAGAAAGAATGTTTGTCTGCCTGAGGCGAGTGTGAATGTAGCAGTTCCACAGATATATAAAACCCCACTTGCCTAGTTTCCAACAGAGCTCACAACCTCTGAGGATGCCTGTCATAGATGTGGGCATAAACGTCAGGAGAGAATGCTTCTGGAACATGGCCATATAGCCTGGAAAATTCACTGCAACTAAGCCTTACTTTCCTTTTTATTTCTCTGGAGAAATGGTGTATACAGTAGAGTCTCACTTATCCAAGCTAAACAGGCCAGCAGAAGCTTGGATAAGCAAATATCTTGGATAATAAGGAGGGATTAAGGAAAAGCCTATTAAACATCAAATCAGGTTATGATTTTACAAATTAAGCACCAAAACATCATGTTATACAACAAATTTGACAGGAAAAAGTAGCTCAATACGTGGTAATGTTATGTTGTAATTACTGTATTTACGAATTTAGTCCCAAAATATCACCATATATTGAAAACATTGACTACAAAAATGGCTTGGATAATCCAGAAGCTTGGATACGGGAGGCTTGGATAAGTGAGACTCTACTGTATTTACAACATTGTAAACTTGGGCAATGCAAATTATGGCTGCCTCTCGGCATCATTCCTTCCATTTATAATCCGTATGTGGGCGAAATGTCAGGAGAGAATGCTTCTGGACATGGTCATACAGCCTGGAAAACTCACAGCAACCCAGTAATTCTAGCCATGAAAGTCTTCGACAACAGATAGATAGATATGATAGATATCTACAGTAGAGTCTCGCTTATCCAACGTAAACGGGCCGGCAGAATGTTGGATAAGCAAATATGTTGGATAATAAGGAGAGATTATCTAGTTTTTCAGCCCTTTTTTTAAGACTGGAAAAGCCCCGCTCAGCTTATATTCGGGTGAGGGTCCTGGTTGGCTTATATTTGGGTCAGCTTATACTCGAGAATATATGGTACATTTATTATTTTTTCTATTATTATCGGTATTATTACATTTATTATTTTTCTCTATTATTGTTGCTACTATTACATTTATTTTTCTTTATTTGTATTATTATTAATAATATATTTATTATTTCACTCTGATCTTACTAAAGTAGAGTCTCGCTTATCCAACGTAAACGGGCCGGCAGAATATTGGATAAGCGAATATGTTGGATAATAAGGAGGCATTAAGGAAAAGCCTACTAAACATCAAATTAGGTTACGATTTTACAAATTAAGCACCAAAACATCATGTTATACAACAAATTTGACAGAAAAAGTAGCTCAATACGCAGTAATGTTATGTAGTAATTACTGTATTTACGGATTTAGCACCAAAATATCATGATGTATTGAAAACATTGACTACAAAAATGCGTTGGATAACCCAGAACGTTGGATAAGCGAGTGTTGGATAAGTGAGACTCTACTGTATTTGCCTTTGCATTTGGAAGCTGCCCTGAGTCCCTTTGGGGAGAGAGGGCGGGTTAGATATATATATATTTCATTATTATTATTAATACAGATAAGAAAGAGAGAGAGAGAGAGAGAGAGATGATAGATAGTTGAAAGATGTGCCAGAAATGTGGGCGAAACATCAGGAGAGAATGCTTCTGCTGGAACATGGCCATACGGCCCGGAAAACTCACAGCAACCCAGTGATTCTAGCCATGAAAGCCTTCGACAACAGATAGATATCTATTTGCCTTTACATTTGGAAGCCACCCTGAGTCCCTTTGGGAAGAGAGGACGGGTTAGAAATAAAAAAATATTATTATTATTATCATTATTATTATTAATACAGATAAGAAAGAGAGAGAGAGAGATGATAGATAGTTGAAAGATGTGCCATAAATGTGGGCAAAAGATCAGGAGAGAATGCTTCTGGAACATGGCCATACAGCCCGGAAATCTCACAGCAACGCAGTGATTCTAGCCATGAAAGCCTTTGAGTAGTGTAGATCCGACCTCTCTCTAACCAAAGGTTTCCAGCATTAAGCTTTATCTTTGGCGAAATCTTTCCACCTAATTTTCTAGTAATAAGGATACGTTTTTTAAAGTCATTCCCTTGGCAAACAGGAGGCAGCCAAAGGGTGGTCCGTGCAGCCATGTACGTCATTTAAATTTGCTGGATGACTTTTTATTTATTTAGAGAGTTCTGCCACGCGTTCCCAAACAGACGCAACACAGCTCACAGACTGTGCATTAGGGTCTTTATTTTGTTTTATCAGAAGCATAGGTCAAGCAATGGATGCTTACATATTTTAAATTTTAAAGTTTGGCTGGAGAGAAGAAAATAATAATAATAACAATAATAATAACAACAAAAACAACAGCAACAATGTCAATGCCCAAATGGTAAAAGTTTGGCTAGAGAGAAGAAGAAGAAGAAGAAGAAGAAGAAGAAGAAGAAGAAGAAGAAGAAAAAGTAGTCAATGCTCAATTTTAAAATTTTGGCTGGAAAAAGAAATATTCTTAATAATAATAATAATAATAATAATAATAATAATAATACCACCTGTGCAAGGAAACTGACGAAACCATTGATCATATCCTCAGCTGCTGTAAGAAAATTGCACAGACAGACTACAAACAGAGGCACAACTATGTGGCCCAAATGATTCATTGGAACTTATGCCTCAAGTACCACCTCCCAGCAGCAAAGAACTGGTGGGATCACAAACCTGCAAAAGTATTGGAAAATGAACATGCAAAGATACTGTGGGACTTCCGAATCCAGAATGACAAAGTTCTGGAACACAACACACCAGACATCACAGTTGTGGAAAAGAAAAAGGTTTGGATCGTTGATGTCGCCATCCCAGGTGACAGTCGCATTGACGAAAAACAACAGGAAAAACTCAGCCGCTATCAGGACCTCAAGATTGAACTTCAAAGACTCTGGCAGAAACCAGTGCAGGTGGTCCCGGTGGTGATGGGCACATTGGGTGCCGTGCCAAAAGATCTCAGCCGGCATTTGGAAACAATAGACATTGACAAAATCACCATCTGCCAACTGCAAAAGACCACCCTACTGGGATCTGCACGCATCATCTGAAAATACATCACACAGTCCTAGACACTTGGGAAGTGTTCGACTTGTGATTTTGTGATATGAAATCCAGCATATCTATCTTGTTTGCTGTGTCATAATAAAATAATAATAATAATAATAATAATAATTATTATTATTATTATTATTATTATTTCAATGACCATTTTAAAAAGTTTGATTGGAGAGATTATTATTATTATTATTATTATTATTATTATTATTTGATACACAACAAGATTAGTACACAGCAAACAAGATCACTATGCTGGCTGTTGTATTGGATCACACAAGTGTCTAGGACTATGTGATGTATCGGTGGATAATGTGTGCAGATCCAAGTAGGGTGGCCTTTTGCAACTGACAGATGGTAATTTTGTCAGCACTGATTGTTTTCAAGTGCTGGCCAAGGTCTTTAAGCAAGGCATCCAGTGTGCCAATCACCACTGGGACCACCTTGACTGACATGTGCCAGAGTCTTTGCAGTTTGATCTTTAAATCCTCGTAGCGTATCAGCTTTTCCAGTGGCTTCTCATCATTTTTGCTGTTGCCTAGATTGCAACATCGACGATCCATACTTTGTATTATGCTCCAAAACTCAGTCAGTCTGAATTCAGAAGTCTTAGAGTAGTTTGGCGTGTTCATTTTCTGTAACTTTTTCAGGCTTGTGATCCCACTAGTTTTTTGTCACAGGCAAATGGTATTTGTGGCACAAGTTCCAATGGATTATTTGAGCAACAGTATTCTGCCTCTGCTTGTAGTCTGTCTGCACGATCTTCTTGCAGCAGCTAAGGATGTGATCTATGGTTTTGTCTGCTTCCTTGCAGAGCCTACACTTAGAATCTGTAGTTGACATTTCAATTCTGGCTTTGATAGCATTTGTTCTAATTGCTTGTTCTTGGGCTGCAAGAATCAGGACCTCCGTCTCCTTTTTCAAAGCTCCATTTGTGAGCCACATCCATGTTTTTTCCTTGTCAATTTTGCTCTCAATTTTCCCCAAGAACTGTCTATGGAGAGCCTTCTTTTGCCGGTTTTCTCTTCTATTTTTACGGTATTTACTTTTTGTCTTTTGCACTTGAAGCAGTTTTCTAGTACTGACTTCCATCCATGTTGGTTCTTGACTGTCTTTCACATAATCTTTCTGACTGTCTATCAACTGGGTTGTTGTGAGTTTTCCTGGCTGTATTGCCATGTTCCAGAAGCATTCTCTCCTGACGTTTTGCCCACATTTATGGCACATCTTTCAACTATCTATCTATCATCTCTCTCTCTCTCTTATCTGTCTATCAATAATAATAATAATAATAATAATAATAATAATAATAATAATAATAATAATAATAATAATAATTTCATTGAATAGCTCTTAGGCTATTCAATACCAAACCCAACAAAAAGGCGTGATAGGACTTGATTATAATGATTAATCTGCCAGCGCATGTTTCTCTTCTATGGTTTGTTTCACTTGCAGAAGCCCTCTGCCTCCTGATTTTTATTATTATTATTATTATTATTATTATTACAGTAGAGTCTCACTTATCCAACACTCGCTTATCCAACCTTCTGGATTATCCAACACATTTTTGTAGTCAATGTTTTCAATACATCGTGATATTTTGGTGCTAAATTCGTAAATACAGTAATTACTACATAGCATTACTTGTGTATTAAACTACTCTTTCTGTCAAATTTGTTGTATAACATGATGTTTTGGTGCTTAATTTGTAAAATCGTAACCTAATTTGATGTTTAATATGCTATTCCTTAATCTCTCCTTATTATCCAAGATATTCGCTTATCCAACGTTCTGCCAGCCCGTTTACGTTGGATAAGCGAGACTCTACTGTATTATTATTATTATTCATCTGCCTCATCTCACAGCTTACAGTGGGGTACAGCATAATGAAAATACATAGATAAAGCGAATGACCATGAAAAATATATATTAAAAACATATAATAATAGTAATAATAATAATAATAATAATAATAATAATAATAATAATAATAATAATAACTTTATTCGTAACCCACTCTATCTCCCCAGGGGAACTCAAGATGGTTTCCAACAAGATGGCAAACATTCAGTGCCAAAAAACAAACAAACAAAAAATCAAATTTAAAAAATAAATAAAGACAACCTGAGTATAACAAATCTAAAAATAACCAAGAGTTTAAAAATTAAATTCACATAAATGTAATACTTTTAATATTAATAAAATGTAATAATAATACACTTGGGAAGTGTTCGACTTGTGATTTTGTGATATGAAATCCAGCATATCTATCATCTTTGCTGTGTCATAATAAAATAATAATAATAATACAGTAGAGTCCCACTTATCCAACACTCGCTTATCCAACATTCTGGATTATCCAACGCATTTTTGTAGTCAATGTTTTCAATAAATCGTGATATTTTGGTGCTAAATTCGTAAATACAGTAATTACTACATATCATTACTGAACATTGAACAACTTTTTCTGTCCAATTTGTTGTATAACATGATGTTTTGGTGCTTAATTTGTAAAATCATATCCTAATTTGATGTTTAATAGACTTTTCCTTAATCCCTCCTTATTATCCAACATATTTGCTTATCCAACATTCTGCTGGCCCGTTTATGTTGGATAAGTGAGACTCTACCGTATACATAAATGTAATACTTTTAATATTAATCAAATGTAGTAATAATAATAATAATAATAATAATAATAATAATAAATAGGTTGAGTATTCTAATAATATTTTGGACCAGAAGTGCCTTGAGTTTTACTTTTTCGAGTGGTATCAAACTGCATTAATTCTTCAGTGTAGACAGATGCATTTAAACTTATATTAATGTCGATATTGATCAGGATTTCACCCAAAACTGAATTTCCCAGTTTGAAACTCTTGCTACATTTGCACACTTTACAAACAATGGCTTGAATTCAGGCTCTGGGTCACTGCGGCAGTTGGAGCGGCCCCTCCTATAGATTAATATACGTTTATTGTATGGCTGAAGATTTTACGATTGGGCCGCTCTCTTTCTCTCTGAGTCACTTGAAAGATCGGGATTAATAAATAACTTTTGGCTCCGTTTTCCATTCTGGCTGGTTCTGCGCAAAGGTAAAAAGTTTGCAAAAGTAGGTCATCAATTAAATCAATTAGAAAGAAAATCATTTAAAGCGTTTTCAGCCAGCCAACAAGCCTCGGATGTTTACGTATGTGTGTTCTTGACACCTTGGTGCAAAATAATAGAAGATTTCACTTAATCATTAGGAAGAACTTGGTTAAACCTATTTGATAGGGGAATATAGTGCCTTGAAAGTTTGGTGGAATCTCCTTCTCTGGAAGTTTTTCAGTGAAGCTGCATGTCCATCTGTTGGGAGGGATCGGAATGTGTCCTTTTTCCTGGTAGAATAGGGTTGGATAGGATGACATTTTAGGGTCTCTTCAACTCTAGTGTAATATAGACTGCCTTGGAATCTGATAGAGTCTCCTTCTATTGAAGCTTTTAAACAGAGGGTGGATGGCCATCTGTCGAGAGGGATCAAACTGTGTCTTCCTGACTATCAGAAAGGGGTTGGATTCAATGGCATTTTGGGGTCTCTTCCAACTCTAGTATAATATAGACTGCCTTGGAGCCTAATGGAGTCTTGTTCTCTGGGGTTTTTTAAGCAGAGGCTGGATGGCCATCTGTCGAGAGGGATCAAATTGTGTCTTCCTGACTATCAGAAAGGGGTTGGATTTGATGGCATTTTGGGGTCTCTTCCAACTAGTATAATATAGACTGCCTTGGAGCCTAATGGAGTCTCCTTCTATTGAAGCTTTTAAACAGAGGGTGGATGGCCATCTGTCGAGAGGGATCAAATTGTGTCTTCCTGACTATCAGAAAGAGGTTGGATTTGATGGCATTTTGGGGTCTCTTCCAACTCTAGTATAATATAGACTGCCTTGGAGCCTAATGGAGTCTTCTTCTCTGGGGGTTTTTAAGCAGAGGCTGGATGGCCATCTGTCGAGAGGGATAATAATAATAATAATAATAATAATAATAATTATTATTATTATTATTATTATTATTATTATTTTATTTTTATACCCCGCCCCATCTCTCCAAGGGGACTTGGGGCGGCTTACATGGGGCCAAGCCCAGGCAAAACAGACAATATAAAACACAACAATAAAACAAATCAATCAACAATAAAGCAAGTCATAAAACAAATAAAATCATATAAAAACAAACATGCTTGATAAAATCCTGGGTTGGCTCCTAAAAAGAACTGGGCCATAAAATTGTGTCTTCCTGACTATCAGAAAGGGGTTGGATTTGATGGCATTTTGGGGTCTCTTCCAACTCTAGTGTAATATAGACTGCCTTGAAGCCTAATGGAATCTTCTTCTCTGGGGTTTTTTAAGCAGAGGCTGGATGGCCATCTCTCAGGAGGGATCGGATTGTGCCTTCCTGCCTATCAGAAGGGGGTTAGACTGGATGGCATTTTGAGGTCTCTCCCAACTCTAGGATTCTATGAACAATGCGGCCTATAATTGTTGGCTCCCCCCATAATTGACGTGCGAAGGATGCCTATATTATGAAAAGGTGTGCGTTCCACACCCAACTCTATGACAAAGGCGCAAAGGCACAAAAGTGCGCCAAGCCTTAGATATGAGATTGCTTGATGGGCGCGCCAAGGAAATGGGAATAATCTTGATTTCCCCATTCATGTGCTATATACAGTAGAGTCTCACTTATCCAACATAAACGGGCCGGCAGAACGTTGGATAAGCGAATATGTTGGATAATAAGGAGGCATTAAAGAAAAGCCTATTAAACATCAAATTAGGTTATGATTTTACAAATTAAGCACCAAAACATCATGTTATACAACAAATTTGACAGAAAAAGTAGTTCAATACGCAGTAATGTTATGTAGTAATTACTATATTTACAAATTTAGCACCAAAATATCAGGATGTATTGAAATCATTGACTACAAAAATGCGTTGGATAATCCAGAATGTTGGATAAGCGAGACTCTACTGCATATAGTGGGGGCAAGGGCAGCATCTGCAACAGCATTAGTTCAAAAGGAAGGTGATACAATAGACTCTCATATGGCACCCATGGGGATTGATAAATGCCAGATAAATGAAGTTTCTGGTTGTTTGAGAGTTACTATTAAAAATAGACCTAATACTAGAGCCCATACTAGACCACACCATCAACTCTATATTGACCTGATAGTCATAAGCAAATGAAGACAAATAAAGACACGTTTAACTTAATGTAACACAGTACAGTAGAGTCTCAGTTATCCAACATAAACAGGCCGGCAGAATGTTGGATAAGCGAATATGTTGGATAATAAAGAGAGATTAAGGAAAAGCCTATTAAACATCAAATTAGGTTATGATTTTACAAATGAAGCACCAAAACATCATGTTTTACAACAAATTTGACAGAAAAAGTAGTTCATTACACAGTAATGCTAGGTACTAATTACTGTATTTATGAATTTAGCACCAAAATATCACGATGCATTGAAAACATTGACTACAAAAATGCGTTTGATAATCCAGAACGTTGGATAATTGAGTGTTGGATAAGTGAGACTCTACTGTACTACAAAAAACAGCAATGTGAATGCAGTATGACATTTTAGTTATTATTTTTTGGCCAGTTGCTTGTGAGTTATACGGGAAAGTTCCAAAATACAGTAGAATCTCACTTATCCAACATTGGCTTATCCAACGTTCTGGATTATCCAAGACATTTTTGTAGTCAATGTTTTCAATATATCGTGATATTTTGGTGCTAAATTCATAAATACAATAATTACTACATAGAATTACTGCATATTGAACTACTTTTTCTGTCAAATTTGTTGTATAACATGATGTTTTGGTGCTTCATTTGTAAAATCATAACCTAATTTGATGTTTAATAGGCTTTTCCTTAATCCCTCCTTATTATTCAACATATTCGCTTATCCAACATTCTGCCGGCCCGTTTATGTTGGATAAGTGAGACTCTACTGTAGGTTAGGGTCCTAAAGTCAAGCTTTGAACAAAATAAATCATAAGGAGAGGTTTTCGTAGATGTCTGTTTGCTACTTGCAGACCATACTATATACAGTCTATACTGTCAAATTGGTGCAGTTTAGTGTCATTTTAACTGCTGTGACTCAGTGCTATAAAATACTGGAAGTTTTAGTTTTATAAGGTCATGATTCCACAGTGTTCAGCCTTTAGAGCTGCATTGTATATTATATGGCGAGTGTCAATTCGTTTAATGCCGTTCAAGGCAGTGAAACCCTATGAAATTATTGGAGGCTCCATAAGTCGGCAAGCGACATGAAAACACACTTGCATATCTGCATCTTATGTTGAGTATAGACTTATATAATGCATGTAAACCCTATGAAATTATTGGAGGCTCCATTAGTAGGTAAGCGACATGAAAGCACACTTATATATCTACATCTTATGTTGAGTATAGACTTATATGGCTCCATAAGTTGGCAAGCGACATGAAAGCACATCTATATATCTGCATCATATTGCAAGTGTAGACTTATATGATGCATTTAAACCTTATGAAATTATTACATTTATTATTTTACTCTATTATTATTACATTTATTATTGTACTCTATTATTGTTGCTACTATTAAATTTATTTTACTCTATTTTTATTATTATTATTAATACATTTATTATTTCACTCTGATCTTATTATTATTATATTTATTATTGGACTCTATTTATTATTACAGTAGAGTCTCATTTATCCAACATAAATGGGCTGGCAGAACGTTGGATAAGCGAATATGTTGGATAATAAGTAGGGATTAAGGAAAAGCCTATTAAACATCAAATTAGGTTATGATTTTACAAATTAAGCACCAAAACATCATGTTATACAACAAATTTGACAGAAAAAGTAGCTCAATACGCAATAATGCTATGTAGTATTTACTTTATTTACGAATTTAGCACCAAAGTATCATGATGTATTGAAAACATTGACTACAAAAATGCGTTGGATAATCCAGAACATTGGATAAGTGAGTGTTAGATAAGTGAGACTCTACTGTACATGGATTATTTTCCTGTATTTAGTATTATTATTACATGTATTATTTTACTCTATTATTATTAAAAGGATACATAAGCACATTTACATTGAAGAAGATGAGAATAATGATTTGATCAGTTGGATAGCTTGATGTAAATATTCAAAAACATTTAACCTACTGATGCCTCAATTAATGTAATTTTATTGGTGTCTATTTTTATTTCTGAAATTTTCCACACTTGGCTTATACTGGAGCCAATGTTTTCCCAGTTTTTTTGTGGTAAAATTAGATGCCTCGGCTTATATTCGGGTCGGCTTATACTCGAGTATATACGGTATATATCTGCATCATATGGCGAGTGCAGTCTTATATAATGCATGCAAACCCTGTGAAATTATAGGAGGTTCAATTTGTAAGTAAGTGACATGAAAGCACATGTAAATATATATCTGCATCTTCTGTTGAGTATAGACTTATATAATGCATTTAAACCCTATGAAATTAATGGAGGCTCCATAAGTTGGCAAGCGACATGAAAGCACACCTATATATCTGCATCATATGGCAAGTGTAGACTTATATGATGCACTTAAACCCTTTGAAATTAATGTCACTTGCCGACTTAATTTCATAAGCCGGCAAGTGACATGAAAGCACACTTATATATCTGCATCATATAGTGAGTGTAGACTTATATGATGCACTTAAACCCTATGAAATTAATGTCACTTGCCGACTTAATTTCATAAGTCTGAAAGCGACATGAAAGCACACTTATATATCTGCATCATATGGCGAGTGTAGACTTATATGATGCACTTAAACCCTATTAAATTAATGTCACTTTCCGACTTAATTTCATAAGTCGGCAAGCGACATGAAAGCACACTTTGATATCTGCATCATATGGCGAGTGTAGACTTATATGATGCACCTAAATCCTATGAAATTAATGTCACTTGCCAACTTAATTTCATAAGTCGGCAAGTGACATGAAAACACACTTATATATCTGCATCATGTGGCGAGTGTAGACTTATATGATGCACTTAAACCCTTTGAAATTAATGTCACTTGCCGACTTATATGATGCACTTAAACCCTATGGAATTAATGTCACTTGCCGACTTAATTTCGTAAGTCGGAAAGCGACATGAAAGCACACTTATATATTTGCATCATATGACGAGTGTAGACTTATATGATGCACTTAAACCCTATGAAATTAATGTCACTTGCTGACTTAATTCCATAAGTCGGCAAGCGACATAAAAGCACACTTTGATATCTGCATCATATAGTAAGTGTAGACTTATATGATGTAGTGAAACCTTATGAAATGAATGGAGTCTCCATATGTTTGCAAGTGATATGAAAGCGCACTCACAGATCTGCATCATATAGTCAGTGTAGACTCATATAATACAGTTACTGCTCTAATAATAGGCTTATTTCAGGCTCAGGTTGACTCCTTTTTTTAAAGACAAGGGCTCTTTTCTCTCCCAGCCCCCAGATTATTATTATTATTTCCCAAACTTGGTCCCAAAGTTTCCCTCCTTTGCAAGGAAAAAAAAAACAGCTTAATTTTAGCCCTGTCTGTGGTCTGGGTGGAAAGGGAGCAAACAGAAAACCTGCAAAGCAGGATGTGCCGTTTTTGCCCAGGAACCAATGGCTGCCCATCGGAGGAAGGGGAGGACAGGATATGGCTGAAGGGTGGGACACATCGGTGGGCAAAGAGGAGGAGGAGGAGGGTGCCGTTTTGTTTTTCAGGCAAAAACCGATATTTTAGACATCAAGGTGGGATTCTGCAGAACGGTCGGAATATTTCGTTCAAGGGAGCTATGGGATATAGTACTAGAGCAGGGGTCCCCAAACTTTTTAAGTGGAGGGCCGATTCACAGTCCCTCAGACTGTTAGGGGGCCGGACTAGGATGAAATAGTCCAAAATTAAGATTGTTGTTGTTGGGTGCCTTCAAGTCATTTCAGACTTAGGTCAACTCTAAGTCTAAAGTTTAGGACAGGGGCCAGGTAAATCACCTTGGAAGCCCATGGGCCTTAGTTTGGGGACCCCTGATCTAGATGATCATAAGACCATAGGTAAGGAAAGGGGCCCACAAAGGCCATCTAGATAATCTCATAAAACCATAGGCAAGGAAAAGGACCCTCAAAGGCCATCTAGTTGGTCTCATAGGACCATAGGTAAGGAAAGTGACCTCTAAAAGCCATCTAGATGGTTTCATAAGGCCATAGCTAAGCAAAGAGACCTTCAAAGACCATCTAGACGATCTCATAAGACCATAGGTAAGCAAAAAGACCTCCAAAGACCAGGTAGACTTAGGTCAACCGTAAGTCTAAGGTTTAGGGCAGGGGCCAGGTCAATGACCTTGGAGGGCCGCATCTGGCCCCCGGGCCTTAGTTTGGGGACCCCTGTACTAGAGTGTATAGAGAGATGTAATAACACATGGAAATGATAAATACACATTTAAAACTCAAGAAGAACTGAAGGATTCAGTGGTATAGATATAGGCAACTGAAAGAAAGATTTGAGTTAGACAATAAAAATATGAGATTTGAAAGGAACCAATCAGAATTTGAAAAGGAACCGTGTACTAAGGAAAGACATCTTATTGGAAAAATATGCAAAGTACTAGCTTGGCTACCCGGCGTTGCCCAGGTTATTTGAAAAAGTCATTTTTTTACTTGTACAAAATGCATAAGGTTGTGGGTGAACTACAATTCACATCATGCCAGGTTCACCCTGAGAAATTCCATTAGTACTTAAAGTTTGTTATGTTGGGCAAGGTTGCTCTAGATCAGTGGTTCTCGACCTGTGGGCAGCGCCCAACAGTGGGCCACAAGAACAAAAATCCGGTCTACGAACTTTCTTCTTCTTTCTTTCTTTCTTTTATTTTATTTTATTAATTTCAATTCCTCTCCTTTCCGCAGAGCTGGCCATTGCATTGGATAGACCACATCAGCTCTAGATTATTAAATATGGTTTTCTGTAGGCGAGCAGATGGCGACTGCTGGATGGCATATGTTAATTAAACATATTAAAAATTAAAGTTGATGTGGTCTAACCAATGCAATTCTTTGAATCTGCACCCCAGATAATCAAACTGAATCTAAAATTGACCAAAAACTGATTTGTAACCTTTTTGGTATTAATGTTGGAGAGTGGTCCCTGGTCAAGTGATTCCTGTTCAGGTGGTCCCTGGTCAAAGTGGTCTCTGGTCAAGTGGGCCCTGGTCAAAAAAAGGTTGAGAACCACTGCTCTAGATGCACCATGGGTGGGTTTCAGTGTGCACTCTTGCTATAGGGTAAACTACAACTCCTACTATGATGAGCCAGTCCCCTCAAACCCCTCCAGTAGGTTGAATTAGTCATGGGGTTCGGTGTGCCAAGTTTGGTCTAGCTCCATCATCGGCTGAACTTTGGTGGAGTTCAGAGTGCTCATTGATTGCAGATGAACTATACATCCCAGTACCTACAACTCCAAAATGTCCAGGCCAATTCCCCTCAAAACCCACCAGTATTCAAATGTGAGCATATTGGGGATGCATACCAAGTTTAGTCCAGATCCATCCTTGTTTGGGTTCATAGTGCACTACAACTCCTATAAATCCCTCCAAAGATCTCCAGTATTTTTTGCTGGTCATGGGTATTCTGTGTGCCAAGTGAGTTCCAGGTCCATTGCTGGTGGAGTTCAGAGTGCTGTTAGATTGCAGGTGAACTACACATCCCAGTCCCTACAACTCCTATAAATCTCGGTGAATTCTCCCCAAACCTCTTGAGTATGTTCAGTTGCTGATTACTTCCTCTGTTTGCTGTGTGCCATAGAAAAGAGTAGGAAAAGGTTATGGGAGAGGCAGTGGGTGGAGTCATGCAAATTCCCCACAAATTGAGAGCATAAGAAACACTGGGATGCCCGTGGTGGAAGAAAAACATAAAATCTAGAATGAAATAATCCCCATATGAAAGCCTTCACTTGGGTGGTGTTTGTGGATGACATTGGCAGGCTCTTGGACATGTTCATGGTGCTCGCCATAACCTGCAATGTCATTGGAGGGAGGGCCATTGGTGTCTTCTGAGTAGTGGAAGTTATAGCTATTTGTGGAAGTCGGGGCCCAGATTGTGTAAGTGGACACCCCAGCCACATACACACATACATATTTTAACTTTTATTATGAGCATAGATTATTGTATATGGAAATTTAAACAGAACTGATACCTGATTGTGCACAAAATATCAGGCATAACATAGAACTAGATAAATGGGGGGAAATGTGGACTATTGGCTTAAAGAAAATTCGGTGCTACGGTCTTAGAAAAAAAATAATAAAATGATGCACAGGTGGTACCTGACCCAGCAAAACTAGCTAAAATGTAGGTAAAAGTAAAGGTTTTCCCCTGATGTTAAGTCCAGTCGTGACCGACTCTGGGGGTTGGTGCTCATCTCCATTTCTAAGCTGAAGAGCCGGCGTTGTCCGTAGACACCTCCAAGGTCATGTGGCCGGCATGACTGCATGGCGCGCTGTTACCTTCCCCCCGGAGCGGTAATAATAATAATAATAATAATAATAATAATAATAATAATAAAACTTTATTTATACCCCGCCACCATCTCCCCGTGGGGACTCGGGGCAGCTTACATGGGGCAGAGGCCCAAACAACATAGAACAAAACATAAACAACATAATACAAATCACACTATAAAAAGATAAAACAGTAATACAATATATCAATTAAAACAAAAATACAGGATAAAAAATTGCATTTAAAACACATAAATGGTAAAATCGTAATAAAACCAGGATAGATTATTAAAAACCCTCTGGGGCTGATTAATTAATGACTGTATCTCCAAAGGCCTGCCAAAACATCCAAGCGGTACCTATTGATCTACTCACATTTGCATGTTTTCGAACTGCTGGGTTGGAAGGAGCTGGAGCTAACAGCGGGTGCTCATTCCGCTCCCGGGATTTCAACCTGGGACCTTTCGGTCTGCAAATTCAGCAGCTCAGTGCTTTAACCATCACCAGGGGCCCAAGCTAAAATGTATAAGGGAAGAAACAACAAGTGCTGGAAGTGTAAAGAACAAGCAGGAACTTTCTTCCACATTTTTATGAACATGTAAAAGTATATTAAGTAGTTTTATGAACACGTAAAAACATGCTGAATAGTACTAGGGTGTGCCCACACTGTAGAATTAATCCAGTTTGACAGCACTTCGACTGCCATGGCAGAGTTATAGTTCTACAAGGTCTTTAGCCTTCTCTGCTGCTGATGAATCACCAAAATAATTTGTTTTAATTGATATATTGTATTACTGTTTTATCTCTTTATATTGTGATTTGTATTTGTTGCCTATGTTTTGTTTTAAGTTGTTTGGGCCTCTGCCCCATGTAAGCCGCCCCGAGTCCCCACGGGGAGATGGTGGCGGGGTATAAATAAAGTTTTTTATTATTATTATTATTATTATTATTATTATTATTATTATTATTATTAAAATACAATTCCCAGGATTCGACAGTATTAAGCCATAGCAGTTGAATGCCAAACTGCATTCATTCTATACTGTAGTAAATGCACCCATAGGCGTTATCTACACTGCCATTTAATCTGGTTTATCTGCTTTGAAATGGATTATATGACAGTGTAGATCCAGCCATAGGGTCTCCACATCGGTCTCTTGGGGCTGTATAAAATCCACATTGAGCTGGATTATATGGCAGTGTGGACTCAAATAATCCAGTTCAAAGCAGATAATGTGGATTATCTGCCTTGATATTCTGGGTTATATGGCTGTGTGGAAGCTCCTGTCATACACTGTCATATCATCCAGATTACCGGAGCAGATAATCCACATGATCTGTGCTGAACCGAATTGGCTGAGTCCACACTGCAATATAATCCAGTTCAAAACAATCTGGATTTTATTTGGCAGTGTTGAAGGGGCCTCAATCACGAAATAAAAGCTAAATATAAACACGATAGAAATAATAATAATAATAATAATAATAATAATAATAATAATAATAATAATAATAGAATGTTAAACCTAGTTTATGATGTCATAGAAAGGGGACCCTGATGATGTCACAAAGGATGATGTCAGCAACTGTGATGTGTTAACTGCCAGCCTATTGAAATGGTTAAAATAACAACACTAAGACTGCATCTATCCCCGCTATATCATCCAGTTTCTGAATCCAATTTATCTGCTTTGAACTGGATTGTATGGCTCTATTCTACGCTGTCATATAATCCCGTTCAAAGCAGATAATCTGGATTCGGAAACTGGATTATATGGCATTATAGACCCAGCCTAACTTCCGTTAATGAGGAATGTACTGTATATACTCGAGTATAAGCCTATTTTTTCAGCCCTTTTTTTAAGACTGAAAAAGCCCCCCTCGGCTTATACTCGGGTGAGGGTCCTGGTTGGCTTATATTTGGATCAGTTTATACTCGGGAATATATGGTACATTTATTATTTTTCTCTATTATTATTGGTATTATTACATTTATTATTTTCTCTATTATTGTTGCTACTATTACATTTATTTTACTCTATTTTTATTATTATTACAGTAGAGTCTCACTAATCCAAGCCTCGCTTATCCAAGCCTCTGGATAATCCAAGCCATTTTTGTAGTCAATGTTTCCAATATATCGTGATATTTTGGTGCTAAATTTGTAAATACAGTAATTACAACATAACATTACTGCGTATTGAACTACTTTTTTGTCAAATTTGTTGTATAACATGAAGTTTTGGTGCTTAATTTGTAAAATCATAACCTAATTTGATGTTTAATAGGCTTTTCCTTGATCAGTCCTTATAATCCAAGCTATTCGCTTATCCAAGCTTCTGCCGGCCCGTTTAGCTTGGATAAGTGAGACTCTACTGTATTAATACATGTATTTCACTCTGATCTTATTATTATTATTATTGCATTTATTATTTTACTCTATTTATTATTACTTGTATTATTTTCTGTATTATTATTATTATTATTATTATTACATGTATTATTTTACTCTATTATTATTAAAAGGATACATAAGCACATTTACATTGAAGAAGATGAGAATAATGATCTGATAGAGTTGAACAGTCTTATCTTAAATTTGAGCTTTATGTAAATATTCAAAAACATTTAACCTACTGATGCCTCAATTAATGTAATTTTATTGGTATCTATTTTTATTTCTGAAATTTACCACCCTCGGCTTATACTGGAGTCAATGTTTTCCCAGTTTTTTTGTGGTAAAATTAGGTGCCTCGGCTTACATTCGGGTCGGCTTATACTCAAGTATATACGGTACTCTTTTTTTTTCAGGACTGTGCTCTTGCTCTGAGATTCCTTCTCCTGGGGAAACTGCACAGTTATAGCGCTATTGTGCCACTTTAATTCCCATGAAATCTGGGAGTTTGTAATACAGGCCATCTAAAATCCAGATTATCTGCTTTGAACTGGATTATCTGGCAGTGTAGACTCATATAGTCCAGTTCAGATCAGATAATCTGGATTATTTACTTTGATAATCCGGATTGTACGGCAGTGTAGAAGGGGCCGAAGACTCTATGAGAAACACATGAGTGTGCTTCAATGTTGCTACTCTATTTATGGAGACGCCATTTGTTACATAGTGTTTAACTGCATTGTGTTGCATTATATGTATCTGTGTTGATTGTATATACAGTAGAGCCTCACTTATCCAACACTCTCTTATCCAACGTTCTGGATTATCCAACACATTTTTGTAGTCAATGTTTTCAATATATCATGATATTTTGGTGCTAAATTCGTAAATACAGTAATTACTACATAGCATTACTGTGTATTGAACTACTTTTTCTGTCAAATTTGTTGTATAACATGATGTTTTGGTGCTTCATTGGTAAAATCATAACCTAATTTGATGTTTAATAGGCTTTTCCTTAATCTCTCTTTATTATCCAACATATTCGTTTATCCAACATTCTGCTGGCCCGTTTATGTTGGATAAGTGAGACTCTACTGTATGTGTCTGTGTTGATTGTATATAACACAGCTTTCCTTGGCATGTGGCAGTGTAGATGCGTCCTTGGGGCAAGGAATAATAATAATAATATAATAATAATAATAATTTTATTTTTATACCCCGCCCCATCTCCCCGAAGGGACTCGGGGCGGCTTACATGGGGCCAAACCCAGGTCACAAACAATATAAAAACATAACAATAAAACAATCAATCAACAATAAAACAAGTCATAGGTCAAGATACAGTAAATACACAGATTTGCTTTGCCATTGCTTTCCTATGAAATAGAGCACCCAAGCCCCTGGTATCCATTGGTGATCTCCCTTCCAAATACTACCAGGCCTGACCCTGCTTAGCTTTCAAGATCAGCCATGAACTGATGCCATTAGGATATTTAGACTCTGAAAAAAGTCATTTTTGTGAAAAGACCTGAATAGTTTGAGACACAGGCTTGGAAAGTGAGATGCTATTATTCCAGGTTAGCTATTTTAGAGCAAACAGGCATAATGTCGAACTCTTCAGCCCTGAATAGACTGGAACAATCTTGTTCATAACCGCCAACCATCGATAGCGGAAAGGTCTGGGGTTTTTTTGTTTTTTAACCTCATGGCTTTATGAGTACCAATGTTTTATGGGGGGCAATATAAGCGAGGGAGATTCCGGTGGCACACCATAAACGTATCCAAAGCCGGATGGCAGATGCGAAACAATTGGTTTGAAAGAATAACTGGGTTGTTTCATAAGACTCGCCTGACATGCGTTCATTTCGTTGGCTTCTGCAATGTGGTTCAAGTCCCAAATGAACAAATACATGGGCTGTGGCGCAAGCTGGTGAGCAGCCAGCTGCAGCCAGCTGAGACCAATCACTCTGACCTAGAGGTCATGAGTTCGAGGCCAGCTCGGAGCCTGCGTTTGTCTTTGTCTTTGTTCTATGTCAAGGCATTGAATGTTTGCCTATATGTGTAATGTGATCCGCCCTGAGTCCCCTTCGGGGTGAGAAGCGCGGAATATAAATACTGTAAATAAATAAATAAAATAAATACATGAGATTCTCAGGCCCCTTTTACACTGCCATATAATTCAGAGTATCAGATCAGATAATCTACATTATGCCATATAATCCAGTTCAAAGAAGATAATCTGGATTCTACATAGCAGTGTAGATCCACCCTCAGTGCTAGAAGGCTCATAACCAAGATGTGGTAACAATGCCGGCTTTATATAACTCCTTTTAAGATTAGGCCATTTGAGATATATTTTTTTTTGCAAAATGCCTCTCTTTCCCCCTCTGTATTCGTGGATTGGCAGGAGTGGGGTGACACTGGGAGGTTTGGCAAATGGTTTCCCAATGGAGAAGTGGGTTGCAACGTCTCCGCCACCGTTGTCATGTTTCAAAGGTCTTTTTTTTTTGCACACGGCGTAAAAGGAGAGTTCCCTCTGTCCTTTTGGGAAAAGGCCGAGCATGCCAGAACCCCCTCCTTGCAAACAACAGGGTTCGAATGTCCAAGGCTGGCCTGCTTTGCACAACCCCAGAGTCTGTTCCACTGTTTGGAAAGGATTTGGGGCTATCTGGGAGAGGAGGGAGGCCACGGAAAAAAAATCCAGACTCGGCCCCTGAAACTGCTGGCTTCCTCCTCCGCAGGCTTGCAAAACTTGCCGTGCAAAATGCGCCGTTTCACCAATGGAACAAGGGTTGCAAAACCTCCATGCACCGGATCCAGTCGGTGGCATTCCTAGGAAACCAGTTTCCACTTTGATCAGGATCAGTGCAGAATTAGTGTTTTGGACAATAACAACAACAACAACAACAACAACAACAACAACAACAACAACAAATCTCACAAAATTTCGTATCTGATATACATGGATGACTTGAAGCTGTATGGGAAAATGCAAACTGAAATCCAGTCTCTGACCAACACTGTCCGAATTTTTAGTACTGATATCAGCATGGAGTTTGGTTTGGACAAATGTTCAATAGTGGCATTGAAGAAGGGAAAAATCATTGAAAGTGAGGGCATAAATATGCCTAATAGCCAAAAAAAAAAAGTGTCACCAGCCAGAGGCCTATAAATATCTGGGCATATTACAGCTGGACAACATCAAGCATGAACATGTGAAAACTGTGGTCAGCAAAGAATACACACAAAGGGTCAGAAAAATTCTCAAAAGCAAGCTCAATGGAGGCAACACCATCAAGGCCATAAACACCTGGGCCATACCTGTCATAAGATATACTGCTGGCATCATAAACTGGACACAGATGGAACTGGACAATTTGGACAGAAAAACAAGAAAACTCATGACTATTTATCATTCACTTCATCCTCGCAGTGATGTTGACCAGCTATATCTGCCTAGAAGATCAGGGGGTAGAGGACCCTTACAAGTAACACAAGCAGTCAAAGAAGAAGAACATGCCCTGGCAGAAGATGGAAAGCAAAGTGAAGAACCTGCTTTGATTGAAGTCAAAAATCAGAAACTCCTCAAAGCACAGCAGACAAAAAACCAGTACAAGAAAACCGCACTACAAACTAGAGCTGACAGCTGGCACAACAAAACATTGCATGGAAAGTTCCTTGACAAAATTGAAGGAAAAGCTGATAAAGAGAAGACCTGGCTCTGGCTCACGAATGGGACCCTGAAGAAGGAGACAGAAGGCCTGATCCTTGCAGCCCAGGAGCAAGACATCAGGACAAAGGCAATTCAGGCCAAGATCGAAAAATCAGCTGATGACCCAAAATGCAGACTGTGCAAGGAAACCGACGAAACCATGGATCATATCCTCAGCTGCTGTAAGAAAATCGCACAGACAGACTACAAACAGAGGCATAACTATGTGGCCCAAATGATTCATTGGAACTTATGCCTCAAGTACCACCTCCCAGCAGCAAAGAACTGGTGGGATCACAAACCTGCAAAAGTATTGGAAAATGAACACGCAAAGATACTGTGGGACTTCCGAATCCAGACTGACAAAGTTCTGGAACACAACACACCAGACATCACAGTTGTGGAAAGGAAAAAGGTTTGGATCATTGATGTTGCCATCCCAGGTGACAGCCGCATTGACGAAAAACAACAGGAAAAACTCAGCCACTATCAGGACCTCAAGATTGAACTGCAAAGACTCTGGCAGAAACCAGTGCAGGTGGTCCCGGTGGTGATGGGCACATTGGGTGCCGTGCCAAAAGATCTCAGCCAGCATTTGGAAACAATAGACATTGACAAAATTACGATCTGTCAACTGCAAAAGGCCACCCTACTGGGATCTGCGCGCATCATCAGAAAATACATCACACAGTCCTAGACACTTGGAAAGTGTTCGACTTGTGATTTTGTGAAACGAAATCCAGCATATCTATCTTGTTTGCTGTGTCATAAAATAATAATAATAATAATAATAATAATAATAATAATAATAATAATAATAATAATAATAAATGTTTTGTCAAAGGCTTTCATGGCCAGAATCACAGAACTTTTTTCTGTTTGAGGGCAGTGTCATGCTGCTTCCTGCCAACTAACAGGGTGAGCTAACAAAGGATTCCCCCAGGCAGGAAGCAGCCATGCTTTGAAGCTGCAAGGCCATTCAATGCTAATCAAGATGATCAATTGCAACATTCACACTTCCCTCAAACAGAAAAGAGTTATTTCTCCAACCCTGGACATTATTCCACAGGCCTAGTTTCCAGCAGACCTCACAACCTCTGAGGATGCTTGCCATAGATGTGGGCAAAATGTCAGGAAGGAATGCTTCTGGATCATGACCATATAGCCCAGAAAACTCTCAGCAACCCAATAGTAATTATTATTGGTTACCTGGCTCGAGGCAGGGTACGACACAGCCAAAATACATCACCATAAAATACATACAGTAAAATACACATATTAAAAACACATGGAAGACACATATAATGTAGTTGAACTGCATTATATGAGTCTGCACTGACCACATAATGCAGTTCCAAGCTGCATTATATGGCATCATAGATGGGACCGCAATTAAAAACACAGAGATAAAACACAATACCATTCAAGTATACAGTAGAGTCTCACTTATCCAGCATAAACGGGCCGGCAGAATGTTGGATAAGCGAATATGTTGGATAATAAGGAGGGATTAAGGAAAAGCCTATTAAACATCAAAATAGGTTATGATTTTACAAATTAAGCACCAAAACATCATGTTATACAACAAATTTGACAGAAAAAGTAGTTCAATACACAGTAATGCTATGTCGTAATTACGAATTTAGCACCAAAATATCATGATGTATTGAAAAGATTGACTACAAAAATGTGTTGGATAATCCAGAACGTTGGATAAGTGAGACGCTACTGTATATATTAAAATACATAGGACAAAGATTAAATTAAAAGACATATAATCCAGTACAAAGCAGAATAATCTGGATTTTATATGGCAGTGTAGCTATACAAAATAGGGAAAAGTTGGAAGAATATCATACAAATGGACAAGTGGAAAGTTAAAATCTCAATTTACTTGTGCGGAAGATGCGACTACAGTAGAGTCTCACTTATCCAACATAAACGGGCCGGCAGAATGTTGGATAAGCGAATATGTTGGATAATAAGAAGGGATTAAGAAAAAGCCTATTAAACATCAAATTAGGTTATGATTTTACAAATGAAGCACCAAAACATCATGTTATACAACAAATTTGACAGAAAAAGTAGTTCAATACGCAGTAATATTATGTTGTAATTACTGTATTTACGAATTTAGCAAGAAAATATCACGATATATTGAAAACATTGACTACAAAAATGCTTTGGATAGTCCAGAACATTAGATAAGTGGGACTCTACTGTATATATTAAAATACATAGGACAAAGATTAAATTAAAAGACATATAATCCAGTACAAAACATATAATCCAGTACAAAGCAGATAATCTGGATTTTATATGGCAGTGTAGCTATACAAAATAGGGAAAAGTTGGAAGAATATAATACAAATGGACAAGTGGAAAGTTAAAATCTCCATTTACTTGTGCGGAAGATGCGACTACATCTAATCCCAGATTATCTGCTTTGAATTGGATTATATGAGTCTACATGGCCAGATAATCCGGGATCAGATTTTGGGATATATGGAAGTGTAGATCCAGCCAACATGAACAAATGTGCTTGACCCAAATCACAAGCTATAGGGCACATTATGTTTGATATGTACACATGATTTGTGTAGCAGTCAACACATAAAAGTGCAGGACATCGTTGCATCCCTGCCAATCCCTGGAGGAGAGAAGTGTTGTCAATCTGCATTGATGCTACAATGTAGATGTACTCCAAGTCATTACAATATCTTCCCCATGAGCCATTTATTTGTAAATCGTAGTCAAAGGCTGTTGTCTCAAATGGAGGGAAAGTTTCTGGTGGGACTCTGAAAGAAATTCCAAGGGAGTTTCAGAACCGGCCCTGAAATAGCTCCCTCTAATCCCAGATAATGAAAGAAGGTTCAAAAGCCATGAAGACAATAGGTAACTGGCCTTGGTTGGGAGAGGGGTAATCTTCTTCTCATCCAAGGAGGGTTTTAATAATGTTTGGCTCACAAAAACCAGCGGCAGAGCAGAGAGACAAGGACAGACCAGGCTGAAGGACGAGTCGAAAGCAGATATAGTGGTTGGCGTAAAGGACTATCACATGGTATAGTAGTTGGAGCAAGTAGTTGGAGTCTGCAGACCAAGGTTCGAGTCCCACTGGGTGACTTCCTTTGTCATTATCCTCTACATCAGTGGTTCTCAACCTTTGGGTCCCCAGGTGTTTTGCTCTACAACTCCCAGAAATCCCAGCCAGTTAACCAACTGTTAGGATTTCTGGGAGTTGAAGGCCAAAACATCTGGGGACCCAAAGGTTCAGAACCACTGCTCTGCATCAAAGTTCCCCAATCTTTGGTCCTCCAAGTATTTTGGATTTCCACTTCCAGAATTCCTGATGGTTGAGGTTAAGTTAAAATCCCAAAACCTGGAACACCAATGATTGGAGACATGTACTCTACAGCATGTTTCCCAGTTGGCTGGGGCTTCTGGGAGTAAAAAATTATTATCAGTCCCCAAATGTGAAGGACCAACAGTTGGAGACATCTAGTCTTCACCATGTTTCCCAGTTATAATTTCAGTATTATAATTCCCCAGACTTGAAGGAACTATGGTTGGAGACATCTAGTCCTCACCATTATTATTATTATTATTATTATTATTATTATTATTATTATTATTATTATTATTATTTCCCAAATGTAGAGGACCAAGCTTTTTTTCCTATTGCTCTAAAGACTAGGGACCTTTGCACACAGCCATATAACCCAGAATATCCAGACAAATTATTTATTTATTTACTACATTTAGATCCTGTCCTTCTCACCCCAAAGAGGACTCAGAGCAGCTTACAAATTATATGTAGATACAATATATTATATTATTAGCATAACACAATATTAGCATTATATATTACTACAGTATATTGAACTATACCACTATACTGTAATATTATTAGTAATATTACATTATATATATATATATATATATATATATATATATATATATAGTATTATTATTAGTATTATATTGTTTGACATTATATTATTATCAGTATTATATGTATATACAATATATTATTATTATTATTATTATTTTATTATGACACAGCAAACAAGATAGATATGCTGGATTTCGTATCACAAAATCACAAGTCGAACACTTCCCAAGTGTCTAGGACTGTGTGATGTATTTTCAGATGATGCGTGCAGATCCCAGTAGGATGGCCTTTTGCAGTTGGCAGATCGTAATTTTGTCAATGTCTATTGTTTCCAAATGCCGGCTGAGATCTTTTGGCACAGCACCCAGTGTGCCCATCACTACCGGAACCACTTGTATTGGTTTCTGCCAGAGTCTTTGCAGTTCAATCTTGAGGTCCTGAAGGCGGCTGAGTTTTTCCTGTTGTTTTTCGTCAATGCGACTGTCACCTGGGATGGCAACATCAATGATCCAACCCTTTTTCTTTTCCACAACTGTGATGTCTGGTGTGTTGTGTTCCAGAACTTTGTCAGTCTGGATTCGGAAGACCCACAGTATCTTTGCGTGCTCTTGCAGGTTTGTGATCCCACCAGTTCTTTGCTGCTGGCAGGTGGTACTTGAGGCATAAGTTCCAATGAATTCTTTGGGCCACATAGTTGTGCCTCTGTTTGTAGTCTGTCTATGCGATTTTCTTCTTCTTCTTCTTCTTCTTCTTCTTATTATTATTATTATTATTATTATTATTCCCTAAACTTTGAAGATCAATGGTTGGAGATATCTAGTCTACACCATGTTTCTCAGTTGTTGTTGTTATTCTCCAACTTGGAGGATGAACAGTTGAAGACATCTAGTCTACACCATATTTCCCAGTTGTTATTATTATTATTATTATTATTATTATTCCTCAAACTTGAAGAATCAATGGTTGGATACATCTAATCTACACCATGTTTCCCACTTGGGGTTTCTGGGTGTTGATGCCCCAAAACGTAGAAAACCAACGTTCTGGGACATCATGTTTCCTTCTCAACCCAACACTCTTATTATTGTGAGAAGATCCTCACATGCAGCAACATACACATTTCAGTCGGTTGCACGGGAAGGACATACAGAAAGGAATACCAAACCCAACCCTCATATTGAACAATGACATTTCTGGTCATTTTTCCAAGTCTTGTGTTTGTCTCTTGTTGTCTTGTGGTGACCCCATTAATTTTGTAGACAAGGAATCATCAGAGGTGGATATTCCAGTTCCATCTTCTGAAATATAGCCAACAGATACTGGGGTTCATTGGTGGTCTTCCATCTAGGTACTCACCTGGTTGGAAGATTGGCTTAGCTTCCAAAACAAGGCAGGGTCTGTCGAGTCATACGTAGGGCAATTTGAGAAGAGTCTTCCTCCAACCTGGTTATCTCCAGGTGGGTTGGTACCCAGGATAAACAGCGTAGGGTCACATATCTGGAGGATCAAAAAATAATAATGGTTGTCTTTCCAAGTCTTGGAAAGACAAGGAATCCTCAGAGGTGAATTTTCCAGTTCCTTCTTCTGAAATATAGCCAACAGATACTGGGGTTCATTGGTGGTCTTCCATCTAGGTACTCACCTGGTTGGAAGATTGGTTTAGCTTCTAAAACAAGGCAGGGTCTGTCGAGTTATATGTAGGACAATTTGAGAAGAGTCTTGCTCCAGCCTGGTTATCTCCAGGTGTGTTGGTACCCAGGATAAACAGTGTAGGGTCACACATCTGGAGGATCAAAAATTAATAATGGGTATAGATGGCCACTTTAGAAGAACAGAGTGTGAAGTCTTCCTATGCTTTCCTTCTTCTTAAATCAGACAGTGTTAAGAAGACAATCTGGTGAGGACATAGTTATTCCTACTGATTGGGTGGATATCCTAGAGCTAATTGGGATGGACCGATCCAAGAAGACCCTTGAAGGAAGATCAGGAAGGTCTTCCTTTTTACTGCAAGGAACAAGGGCAGTTGGCCAAGCCATCCGACGGGCTTCCCTCCTCGCCACCCTCAATCGCAAGGCTTCTGGGGTGGAGCAGGGAAACGGGTTGTATAAGGCTGCCTTAGACAAACATGAGTGAGTGGCTTTAGGTGGATTCAGCCCGTGAAGCGAGAGGGAGGAATGAGCTGTTGCTGCTGGAAAATCCCCAGTTCACATCCCTGAAGAACAAGGTGGCTTGTAAGCCCTGCAGACAGATCTTAGGGCTGGGTCAACACAGCCTCAAACAGAAGACCAGATGGCTACCGAAGCCCTATATTGATCGAGATCACCCAACACCGATGGCAATCAATAGCTTTGCCAATTAAGTCATTATCTTATGTAGATATGGCTTGTCTTTCTCTTCCTTGCAGCCTCTGGTTTGCCTCTGATGAGCAAATAGAAGTTGAGTCAACCAAAAATGGCACCGGAAATAATCAGAGTTAAAGCCTCAATGGAGACCCCCTTTCCCCATAATAATAACTCTTTCAGAAGTGATTTTTTTTCCAAGCGGTAGACTCCTTTCACTTCCTGTTGTCTCAGCCCAAACGTTCTTTTTTTTAAATTAATTTTTTTATTTAAAACACAAATATACATACTATAGACATACAAGACATTTACAATTCCCACAACCAACAAGAGGATTGTTTTCTTTTTACATATTCGTTTCTTTGTGAGACAATCTTTATATCTTTATCTTTATCCATTTCCATCCTATATACTATATAACATTTGTATCTTATTTCTTATGGCTTGATCTCCAAATTGATTCATGATATAGTTCTTTACCCTTGTCCATCTTTCTTCCATTTCTCTTGTTCTATTTTCATTAGTTTTTACAACATTTAGTTTCACATTCATAATTTCAAATTCCATTCGCTCTACCATATATTGGTACCATTTACTTACTGACCATTTGGATTTATCTTTCCACCCTAATACTATTACTGCTTGTGCACATTCAATTATTGCTTCTTTTATTTCCCTTTTATTTCCCATTTCCTCTCTTTTCCCTAATACCGCTATTTCCTTTGTTATGACAGCCCAAACGTTCTTAACTATGAGTTGTTTGTAGGTCAGATGTTTGTCACTCAGGGACTGCCTGTATAATATGTTAAAAGCCCTTTATCTGAAGGAAATGTTGAGAAGTTCCTTCCTGGTTCTTATTATTTGTTCAATACTCTTTCATGGAGCAAAGGCTCTCAAACTTTGGTCCTTCCAGAAGTTTCCCAACTCATGATGGTCATGATGGGTCAAGGTAGGGGGAATGGAAGTCCAAAGTATTTGTAGGAGCAAACATTGAGAATCACTCATCATTGAGTCATGCTTGAGGATCTAGAGTTTCTCCAAACATTTCATGTTGGAGATACACTTTGCAGACATGCATCATTTTGCAACACAGTCATTCAGTTTTACTAGCATATATATAAATTGTACTAACAAAATGTATTGGGGCCCAAGAATATACGATTTGTAAGATAATAGCATACATTTCCTAGTTTTTGGTCATTTTGCCGTATTTTCGCGTGCACGAGAATATACGATTTGTAAGAAAATAGCATACATTTCCTAGTTTTTGGTCATTTCGCCGTATTTTTGCATGCACAAGAATATACGATTTGTAAGAAAATAGCATACATTTCCTACTTTTTGGTCATTTTGCCGTATTTTTGCATGCACAAGAATATACAATTTGTAAGATAATAGCATACATTTCCTAGTTTTTGGTCATTTCGCCGTATTTTTGCATGCACAAGAATATACGATTTGTAAGAAAATAGCATACATTTCCTACTTTTTGGTCATTTTGCCGTATTTTTGCATGCACAAGAATATACAATTTGTAAGATAATAGCATACATTTCCTAGTTTTTGGTCATTTTGCCGTATTTTCGCGTGCACGAGAATATACGATTTGTAAGAAAATAGCATACATTTGCTAGTTTTTGGTCATTTTGCCGTATTTTTGCATGCACAAGAATATACAATTTGTAAGATAATAGCATACATTTCCTAGTTTTTGGTCATTTTGCCGTATTTTTGCATGCACAAGAATATACGATTTGTAAGATAATAGCATACATTTGCTAGTTTTTGGTCATTTTGCCGTATTTTCACGTGCACGAGAATATACGATTTGTAAGAAAATAGCATACATTTGCTAGTTTTTGGTCATTTTGCCGTATTTTCGCGTGCACGAGAATATACGATTTGTAAGATAATAGCATACATTTCCTAGTTTTTGGTCATTTC
Source organism: Anolis carolinensis (assembly GCF_035594765.1). Classification (NCBI taxonomy): domain Eukaryota; kingdom Metazoa; phylum Chordata; class Lepidosauria; order Squamata; family Anolidae; genus Anolis; species Anolis carolinensis. The sequence goes on along the minus strand of NW_026943821.1, from coordinate 6,277,106 downwards.
GCCGTATTTTCGCGTGACACACCTACACACTGCAGCCAACACACCAATGTGTTGAGATACACAGTTTAGAAAACTTTGATGTAGAGATTCCTCGGGCCGTTCTGCACCGCCATAAAATCCAGAATATCAAGGCAGATAATCCAGATTATCTGCATTGAACTGGATTGTATGAGTCTATACTACCATATAATCCAGTTCAAAGCAGATAATCTGGATTTTATAGAGACGCCTTATTAATCAAGTCTATGTAACAAAATCTGAAATATTGTCTGTTTCTGGTTTAAAGATGTTATTTCCTGTTTAAATGTGTAGTATTTATTTTGAAAGTCGTTCTACTGCAGAAACATATTTTTTGTGGCTGCCACGAACTAGGTTGAATTGCTTGAGTCTTGATGAGATGTTAATTTAAAAGCTAGAGCAAAACGTGCTGCAGGATGTCCCTCCCGCAAAAACAAGGTTTTTGCAGTTTAATAAACTTTTTTCCATGTTTTTGTGCTAGAACCAAGTAGAAAATGACATTTATAACCCAAGAACAAAAATTGTGTTATGTAGTGTAAGGAATACTCTACATATTGTCTGTAGAATATTCATAAAGCAATTTCAAGACTAAATTTACATTCAATGTGGAAAAATCAAGTCTCATAAAGGGCCTCCAATCCAGTTCATGTTGGACCCCTTGGTGACTTTTGGCTCACTGCTATGAGCCCAATGTTTCTTCCATTTAAAAGTGGGACCGTTCTTACAGGATTGAGGGGCAACATCCCATTTTAAGGATCTCCTGAGCCCTGTGATTACATAGGGAGGAGGGAGAAAGCTGGTTTTCTGCTGCCTTGGAGACTAGGACGCGGAACAATGGCTTTAAACTACAGGAAAGAAAGGAGATTCCACCTGAACATTAGGAAGAACTTCTTAACTGTGTGAGAGAGCTGTTCAGCAGTGGAACTCTCTGCCCCAGACTGTGGTGGAGGCTCCTTCTTTGGAGGCTTTTAAATAGAGGCTGGATGGCCATCTGTCGGGGATCCTTTGAATGCGATTTTCCTGCTTCTTGGAAGAAGGGGGTTGGGCTGGATGGCCCATGAGGTCTCTTCCGACTCTACCCTGTTTCCCCGAAAGTAAGACATCCCCAGAAAATAAGACCTAGTAGAGGTTTTGCTGAATTGCTAAATATAAGGCCTCCCCCTAAAGTAAGACCTAGCAAAGTTTTTGTTTGGAAGCATGCCTAGCGCCTGCCAAACAGAACACCAGAGCATGCAGGATCGGTAAATGTACATACCAGTTGTACATGGAAATAATGATAGTAACAAGAAATTCTTGATAGGATTCACAGTTTGTCTGGCTATGCTGGTTTGTGATGACAACTACTGTACAGTATATAATAAATGTTCATTTTTTTGTTCAACAATAAATGTGAATTCTTCTTCATGGAAAAATAAGGCGCCCCCTGAAAATAAGACCTAGCACATCTTTGGGAGCAAAAATTAATATAAGACACTGTCTTATTTTCGGGGAAACACAGTATAATTCTAGTGTACTCAAATCTGCATAAGTCAATCTTGGAAATGTAGAAAGTGTAATGTATCTCTTTCAACAGCCTCTCTTTGCTTCCTTTAGGTGTTTCCTTCCGTGAGCACAATGACCTCCAGTTTGGGGCCCATGAATCCGATAAATTCCTACGTGACGTTGAATCCGCTGACGTCCGCCAGCTCCATGAACATGGCGTATCCCAACAGTGGCTTGAGTAGCCCGTCTCTCACCGGACTGACCAACGCCGCCAGCCCCATCGGCCTCCCGACCGTGGCCTCTCCGGTCAGTCCAGTGTTGACTCCACTGGGCAGCCAGTCATCCAGTCTCAATTCCCTCTCGCCGTACCAAAACGTCGGACAGGCGATGACCCCACTGGGCTACTCTCCGTCCGGCATGAACCGGCCCAAGGAGATGGGCAAGTCCTACCGGCGTACGTTGACCCATGCCAAGCCGCCCTACTCATACATCTCCCTCATCACCATGGCCATCCAGCAGGCCCCCAGCAAGATGCTGACCCTCAACGAGATCTACCAGTGGATCATGGACCTCTTCCCCTACTACCGCGAAAACCAGCAGCGCTGGCAGAACTCCATCCGCCACTCCCTGTCCTTCAACGACTGCTTCGTCAAGGTGGCCCGCTCCCCGGACAAGCCCGGCAAAGGCTCCTACTGGGCCCTCCACCCCAATTCGGGCAACATGTTTGAGAACGGCTGTTACCTGCGACGCCAGAAGCGCTTCAAAATCGAGGACAAGGCCAAGAAGGTCAACGCAAAGGCTTCCGGGGGCCAAGACTCGGCCTCCAAGGTTTCAGAAGGGCTCCAGGAGGGGCAGAGTCCCAACACTAGTTCGGAAGGGGCCGAGTCGGGCCACTCCGATACCTCTCACGGCTCGGAGGAGCAACGGGGCCTGGTCCAGCTAGATTGTTCTGGGGGGCAGGGCTCATCCCCGGCTTCTGAGGCCTCTCCGGCCCCCATTTCCCAGTCCTTGAATAGCCACTACTTTGCCACCTCCATCACCAACCTAGATCTCCCCAGTGACCTTAAAATGGACCCTCAGTTCAACTTCAACCACCCTTTTTCCATCACCAATCTGATGTCAACGGAGCAGAGCCAGAAGGTTGACCTCAAGTCCTACGAGCAAGCCATGGCGTACAGCGGTTACGGCTCCCCACATTCGGTGGAAAGCAAACATCCCTATGAGACCTCCACCTCCCTCAGCGAGACCGGCTCCTACTATCAAAGCCTCTACAACCGCTCCTTACTCAACGCCTCATAGGGTTGTCTTGCTACAATGCAGACAAAATAAATAAAATAGGGGAGAAGGGGAAGGAGGCCAGAAGTATGAGAGATGCTCCTCCTGGTGTCTTCATCATCAAGACCTTCCCAGTGCCAATCTATTGCAACAAGGCCAGTAGAAAGGAGTATCAAAGCCATCATGAAGAGACCTGGTCTACTGGACTCTTAAGCTTTCCAGACCAACATTGTCTCATAGTGGTCAACGGCCTGCCATTTCAATAGACTCATTTGCCCATAATGATTAGGAGAGCAGGAAGGAAGAAAAAGTCTGTGTCTTATTGAGACCCACCACCACATGGGTATGAAGGATTGGATTTTGGACTCAATGATTCCTGGATCCATCCATCATCACCTTGGCTTGGTTGCACTCTTCCCAAGAGCAAATCCCGCCATCTCCAATGGATCAGCCTCACTTGTTGATACTGTCACCAGTGGAGTGCTGATGGGAATCCATGCATACGTGAGAAGGAACATAGGAAAGGTCATTCTGAAAGATGGACCAAGCTGAGGACCATCCTTTGGTCCAGGACAGGCTGACTTTCCGGCTTCAAGGCAGATGTTACAGTCAATGATCGAACTCTCATCTTCGGCTTCTCGAACCCACCATTAGGTCAGAATCACACTTGGCAAACTCTGTTGTTACATGCAAAGGAGTTTGGTTACACCCAAGACAATTTAGGTCTATGACTAAAGAGAAACAAGGAGAATATAGTTCAGATATTTTTTTTGTAAATGCGGCTTTATATTTAAATATTTGTGCTTTCTGTCACGGGAAAGGGGTCAGAGTTGATTTAATATATCGTACTTTAGAGACAATTCAGGGGGGTGCCTTTTGTTTCTGTCTCTTTTTTTGGTATTATCAATAATTAAAACCAACGGTATCCAGTGCCCACCTCCCTGTTATCACTCCGATCTTGTGGCAAAGAAATGTTGCTCCTGATGCACACACATACACACACAAATACGTATTTGGGTTGAAATCCATCCCTATTCCAAGAAACAGATACAGTAGAGTCTCACTTATCCAACATAAACGGGCCGGCAGAATGTTGGATAAGCAAATATGTTGGATAATTTATTTATTTTATTTATTTATTTACAGCATTTATATTCCGCCCTTCTCACCCCGAAGGGGACTCAGGGCGGATCACATTATATACACATAGGGCAAACATTCAATGCCTTTTAACATAGGACAAAGACAAACAACATAGCTCCGAGCGGGCCTCGAACTCATGACCTTAACTGATTCATTGCAGTTAATTGCAGCTGGTTTGCTCTCCCGTCTGCACCACAGCCCCGGATAATGAGGCATTAAGGAAAAGCCTATTAAACATCAAATTAGGTTATGATTTTACAAATTAAGCACCAAAACATCGTGTTATACAACAAATTTGACAGAAAAAGTAGTTCAATACATAGTAATGCTACGTAGTAATTACTGTATTTACGAATTTAGCACCAAAATATCACGATGTATTGAAAACATTGACTACAAAAATGCATTGGATAATCCAGAACGTTGGATAAGCGAGTGTTGGATAAGTGAAACTCTACTGTAGTTCAGTCCAACTCATTGGCACACTGGAAATCTGTCCACAGCCATATCTGCCTCATCCATTACTACCAATAACATCATAGATAGCTAGGCCTAGCAACTATTGCTTTCAAGACCTATGGCTTCATCACATTTACTAAATTGCACTGAGTCCGACACTTAAAATCCGGTAACCGAATGAGTTCATCATATTAAGTTGGGTTCAAATGTAGACTAGAGCATTCTTTCCGAATTTTCACCCTGGGGGCCAGCATTCTTTTCGGACGTTTCAGGAGGTGGTGGGAAAGTGGATTTTTGGGGAATGATCCGGATGAATGCCCAATTCTGTAATGCAATCGCATTTGTTGCTCTCGGGATTGAAATGAGACGTTTTCCCAATTTGTGGGAGATGAAATTGTGGGAGGAGCCAAGATACCCTTGTTAGGGAAAGTTAGGGAAAGTTTATTATGTCATGTCTCTATGCTGTGTAGTCCTCAGAGTTATAGTTTCCCAAGGTCCACATCCTTCTCTGGGTCCATTTCCGCTATTGAAGGAATGCTCTTGGACCCCACTTTAAATCCCATAGCTCCATACTATGCGTTCCTGAGAATTATAGTTTCCCAAGGTCCATATCCTTCTCAGGGTGCATTTACGCTATGGAAGGAATGCTCTTGGACCCCACTTTAAATCCCATAACTCCATACTATGCGTTCCTAAGAATTATAGTTTCCCAAGGTCCACATCCTTCTCTGGGTGCATTTACGCTATAATAAGGAATGCTCTTGGACCCCACTTTAAATCCCATAGCTCCATACTATGCGTTCCTAAGAATTATAGTTTCCCAAGGTCCATATCCTTCTCTGGGTGCATTTACGCTATGGAAGGAATGCTCTTGGACCCCACTTTAAATCCCATAGCTCCATACTATGCGTTCCTGAGAATTATAGTTTCCCAAGGTCCATATCCTTCTCAGGGTGCATTTACGCTATAATAAGGAATGCTCTTGGACCCCACTTTAAATACCATAACTCCATACTATGCGTTCCTAAGAATTATAGTTTCCCAAGGTCCATATCCTTCTCTGGGTGCATTTATGCTATGGGAGGAATGCTCTTGGACCCCACTTTAAATCCCATAGCTCCATTCTATGCGTTCCTGAGAATTATAGTTTCCCAAGGTCCATATCCCTTTCTGGATGCATTTACGCTATTGAAGGAATGCTCTTGGACCCCACTTTAAATACCATAGCTCCATACTATGCGTTCCTAAGAATTATAGTTTCCCAAGGTCCACATCCTTCTCTGGGTCCATTTACGCTATGGGAGGAATGCTCTTGGACCACACTTTAAGTACCATAGCTCCATACTATGTGTTCCTGGGAGTTATAGTTTCCCAAGCTCCATACCGTTCTCTGGGTGCATCTGCACTGGGGAATAAATGCAGTAGGGACTCATTTTAAATGCTATTATTATTATAATATTATTATTGTTATTATTATGCTATGTCTCCATGCTGTGCAGTCCTGGGAGTCATAGTTTTCCAAGGTCCATACCCTTCTCTTGGTGCGTTTACAATATGGAATGAATGCCCTTGCACTCCACTTAAAATGCCATGGCTCCGTGCAATGGAGTTCTCCTGGGAGTTATAGTTTCCCAAGGTCCATACCCTTCTCTGAGGCATCTACACTGTGGAATGAATGGAGTTGGACCTTACTTTAAATGCCATGTCTCCATGAGATGGTCTTGAGAATTGCAGTTTCCCAAGGTCCATGAACCTTCTCTGGGTGCATCTACACTGTGAAATGAATGCAGCTGGACCTTACTTTAAATACTACAGCTCCATACTATGCACTTCTGGGAGTTATAGTTTCCCAAGGTCTACATCTTTCTCTATGGGGCAGCCGAGAGAGAGAGAGAGGGAGAGTGCAAGCCTATACAATTGTAAAGAATGGTTATTGGGGTCACACATTTCAAATTACAATTCCTCTAGGGAACTTTAGAAATTTGTTGGTGGTTCTCAAAATTCAGATCAGTAGATCAACATTCAGCCGCCATGGCAAGACAATCCGACTGAAGGACCAAAGATTGAAGAGCACTCCCCTAAATAAGCCAATAATAGGCTTAGGCTTTTCAAAAATACCTTTATCGACTAGGGCAGGGGTCCCCAAACTAAGGGCAGAAGGGGGTTGGACTAAATGACCCAAGGGGATTCTTCTTCTCTTACAACTCTTATTATTATTATTATTATTATTATTATTATTATTATTATTATTATTATATTGTATGACACAGCAAACAAGATAGATATGCTGGATTTCGTATCACAAAATCACATTATTATTATTATTATTATTATTATTATTATTATTATTATTAACATTGAGGCTGGGTGGCCATCTGTCAGGGGTGCTTTGCTAGTGCTTTTGGTGCACAAAGGCAGAAGGGGATTGGACTCAATGGCCCAAAGGGTCTCTTCCAACCATTATTATTAATATTATTATTAACATTGAGGCTGGGTGGCCATCTGTCAGGGGTGCTTCGCTTGTGCTTTTGGTGCACAAAGGCAGAAGGGGATTGGACTCAATGGCCCAAAGGGTCTCTTCCAACCATTATTATTAATATTATTATTAACATTGAGGCTGGGTGGCCATCTGTCAGGGGTGCTTCGCTTGTGCTTTTGGTGCACAAAGGCAGAAGGGGATTGGACTCAATGGCCCAAAGGGTCTCTTCCAACCATTATTATTATTATTATTATTATTATTATTATTATTATTATTATTATTATTAACATTGAGGCTGGGTGGCCATCTGTCAGGGGTGCTTCGCTTGTGCTTTTGGTGCACAGAGGCAAAAGGGGGTTGGACTTAATGGCCCAAGGGGTCTCTTCCAACTCTCTTTATTATTATTATTAATAATAATAATAATAATAATAATAATAACAACAACAATAAACATTTGAGGCTGAGTGGCCATCTGTCAGGGGTGCTTTGCTTGTGCTTTTGGTGCACAAAGGCAAAAGGGGGTTGGACTTAATGGCCCAAAGGGTCTCTTCCAACACTCTTTTTGTTGTTGTTGTTGTTGTTATTATTATTATTATTTATGAATATTATTATTGCTCAGTGGCCAACTATAGTCCGGCCCTCCAATGGTCCGAAGGATCGTGAACCGGCCCCCTGTTTAAAAAGTTTGGAGACTCCTGGACTAGGGCAATTAAACATGGTTTTACAGAGTTCCCCATACATCAACAACATCAAAAACATACCTAATAAATATAGGGAACTATATATATTTAAGGCATTGCTTTCACCCTGAGACTCCTCCTTCTTCCCCTACAAACTGGCAGAGAGGAGCCAGGCCCTGAAATCTGCCAATACTAATATCAACTTGTGCCAGAACTGCAAAATCCTATAGTTTTAAGATAGATCTCATGGGCTACTTTGATCTTTAGAAGGTTAGAATCAGATGGGCAAAACTACATGGACCTCTTGCGTCCCATTTCAAAAGATGTTCATGGCACAAATCCTACCAAGCCGGGGTCAATAAAGGCAATGGTGTGATTGAGCTTGTTAATGTCTTGAAAACCTGAGAATTGCTGTGATGGATCCAATCCAAAGACGTGTGGGATTCCGGGAATCCCACCAGTGGGGCGTGAATGGAAAGAAATGCTCCACTTCTCTAGCAACTGGGATGGAGAAGCAACTATCTGATAATAGTGGGAGTTGCTTGAAGACATTATGACTGGCAGCCGTCTCTGATAGCTTTATCCTCCACTGATAGGCTTATCCTTTGGAATACATATCTAAGAGTGTGCCTTTGAAACCCCGCTGCCGATTTCCCCATTTCGTCCTGTGCTGTTGTCACCGACTCAAATGACAATCGTCAGCCTTCGTTGTTCGTTTGTTTCACCTTTAACGTGCATGCCAAGTGAAAATAAGGATAGGAACTCTCCTGCACATAAATGCCAATAAGCACCGCTTTAGTGCACTATAGATCCCATAATCCCCCAATCTCATTGAAAGATTCCCCAAACCCTAACATTTTCAAGCTCTGCTTCATCAAATGGATTACAGTCTGGGTTGCTGTGAGTTTTCCGGGTTGTATGGCCATGTTCCAGAAGCATTCTCTCCTGACGTTTCGCCCACAGCTATGGCAGGCATCCTCAGAGGTTGTGAGGTCTGTTGGAAACTAGGCAAGTGAGGTTTAGATATCTGTGGAATAATGTCCGGGGTGGGAGAAAGAACTCTTTGTCTGTTGGAGGCAAGGGTGAATGTTGCAATTGGCCACCTTGATTAGTATTGAATGGTCTTTCAGTTTCAAAGCCTGGCTGCTTCCTGCCTGGGGGAATCCTTTGTTGGAAGGTGTTAGCTGGCCCACTCAGTGTGTTAAAGCGCTGAGCTGCTGAACTTGCAGACCGAAAGGTCCCAGGTTCAAATCCGGGGAGCGGAGTGAGCGCCCGCTGTTAGCTCCAGCTTCTGCCAACCTAGCAGTTTGAAAACATGCCAATGTGAGTAGATCAATAGGTAAGGTAACAGAGTTCCATGCAGTCATGCCGGCCACATGACCTTGGAGGTGTCTACGGACAATGCCGACTCTTCGGCTTAGAAATAAAGATGAGCACCAACCCCCAGAGTCTGGACTTAAAGTCAGGGAAAATCTTTACCTTTACTACTGCCTAGTTTCCAACAGAACTCCCAACCTGGCCATACAGCCCAAAAAACTCACAGCAACCCAGTGATTCTGGCCATGAAAGGCTTCGACAACACAATGTATTATTATTATTATTATTATTATTATTATTATTATTATTATTATTATTATTATTAATTATCATCATCATGCTGGGATCTTTCAGTCTACAAGTTCAGCAGCTCAATGCTTTAACACACTTCGCCACCGGGGCTCCACAAAGAAATCTAAATACATCTAAATACATCTCAAGAGGTCAACCAACACTGTTGGGGAGGAATATTTTGGGGAGCATGGATCAGTGAAACTATAGATATCAACTATATCTATAGTTTGATATCTATAGATACCCATTTTGGACTTCAACTCACACAATTCCTAACAGCCAGTAGGCTGTTAGGAATTGTGGGAGTTGAAGTCCAAAACACCTGGAGGGCTGAAGTTTGCCCATGCCTGCAGTAGAGGGTTGTGCTAGAAAAACAATCGAAAACATGCCCTGGACCAAGTATTTCTGATAAAGGATACTCAACCTATAGTAAAACTGCTGGTTTTAAAAAATAAGACAGTTCTAGACATTTTTGACTCATGGAGAAGGGGTTGTGGTCAATTGGAGATGAACCTCTTAAAAGGCCAGGTCTTCCGCAAAGTTTTGAAGTCCTTCTCTTGTACCCTAATGGCCACCTAACCCTTATGCCATCCTCTTAGAGCCCTAAACTTTGCCCTCCGCCCTGCAACACCCGCCCACGACAGTCCCTGACCGTTGGGTTTGTTTGCTCATCAAACACGGTGCCCACACGCTTCTGCGGAAAGGGGGGCCAGAAGAGTCCGGACCCCCTCGATCCCACCCACCAATGCTGCCCTTGCAATAAGGATTAATCACTAACTGGCTCTTTGGCACAAGGGTCACGCCGGCAACAACACGGCGCATGCCGGAGCACGTCCTCGCTGTCCATGTCTCCCACAACCGGTGCTGAATCACAGAGGATGAAGTTCCCAAAAAAGTGCAGTTCCCGTCATTTTGGGTACAATTGGGAACTGGCAGTCCCTGTGCCAGTGTTCTAGCTGGCACCGCCAAGGCCAGGGTCCTATGCAATTATTATATCATTTCCGACACATGGCCAACCTACCAAACAGCTGACATGGCAAGACCTTTCCTAGTAAGGTTCTCCTCTGAGTCTGAGAGCGCATGACATGCCCAATATCACCCATTGGGTTTTCATATCCAAGCAGAGATTTGAACCCTGGTCTCCAGAGTCCGAGCACAACACTCGAAGCTCTCTAATACACAGTTTCCAACAGCAGGTGAAAGGCAAGAATGGAGTTTATTCCTTTTTTAAAAAAATTACAAAATGTTTATTTACAAAAATAATAACTACATTTCTTGATAGTAAAGAACTGGATCTGAGCTTCTGTCGAACTCTAACTCTCTACACCTCTCCTGCCACACACAAGCAGAGAGAGATCTCAGTACACACAGCACACACACGTGTAAAAACAGAAAGTCAAAGACAAAATATCCATTCTACATAACCAATCAGAATGAGAGCAGAAACAGAGAGGAGAGAAGAAATAGATACATTCCAGGGAAAGGAATTCCCCTCAGCTACATTATTCATTGAGGACTGCAGACTTGGGCAGTAGTTATCACTTTAACTGCCGCAGCTCAATGCTGGACATTTGTAGTTTTAATTCTTCAGCAAAGGAGGCTGAGGGACCATGTAGAACTGAAATGTGCATGATTCTGTAGCATTGAGCCATGGCATTTTTTGAATATTTTTTTTATTACATTACTATTAATTTTGTTACCAAAAAAAGAAAAATCTTTACAATTCATATAATTAAGTCTTTTCCTTCCCCCAGTGTTCTACCCGTTGTGCTCTCCATCACCGGAGTCCATTTCTTTATAGTCCAACCAGAACCTCATTTCTTCTGGTGGGGGTTGATTCCCATCTTCTCTCCTTAATGTTTCTTCAATAAATTTCTTCCATATACTTTCAAAGTCATTTTTATTTCTTAGGCCTTTTTTGATATTTAAATTGCATGTTAATTTATCATTTATTGCTAATTTCCAAATTTCCTTGTACCAATCTTCTATTTTAATTTCCACCTCCCCTTTCCAATTCCTTGCTATTAATAACCTTGCGGCCGTTAGCAACATTGTTACCAAATTCTTTTCATTTTCTTTCCATTCCTCTGTATTATAAATAGATAATAGTATAGTCGCTGGGTTTGTATTAATTTTTTTCTTCATGATACTCTCTATTTCTACTATGACCTTTCCCCAAAAACTCTGTACATACTTACATACTTACATGGAGTTTATTCCAACAGCAATGCCTCGGTTGTCCAAAGTTGGAAATCAGTGTGATTGTTCAATTGGCTGAGCCCATTTCACAAATGGAATAGCTCCTCAGAGAGGAAAAAAGAAAGGGTAAGTATCCCAGGTGGAAAAGCTCTCATCCTTGAAATGCTTCCCCATCTGCACTAACCAAGGCAGGAGGATTCGTAGTTTCATTGGGACAAATTAAGGGCAATAGGGAGCTGCCGGTGGAGCAGCGGGTTAAACCGCTGAACTTGCTAACCAAAAAGTTGGCGGTTCGAATCTGGGGAGCAGAGTGAGCTCCTGCTATTAGCCCCAGCTTCTGCCAACCTAGCAGTTCGAAAACATGCAAATATAAGTAGATCAATAGGTACCGCTGCTGCGGGAAGGTAACGGCACTCTATGCAGTCATGCTGGCCACATGACCTAGGAGGTGTCTATTGACAACGCCGGCTCTTTGGCTTAGAAATGGAGATGAGCACCAACCCCCAGAGTCGGACACGACTGGATTTAATGTTAGTGGAAAACCTTTACCTTTACCTTAAGGGCAATGGAGCTCTCCACAAATGTAAGGCCTCTGCACACTCCACAATAATAGCACTATCATTCTAGTTTCACTATTACAATTGCATCCTACAGAATCTTGGGATTCATAGTTTGGATAGGCACTAGGGCTCTCTGGCAGAGAAATCATAATTTTAAAAAAGGATGACCCATTCATGGGCACAGAATCGGGCACATTTTAGTTTTTTTAAAAATTTTGTTCCCTGTTGAAACCCAACTTTCCTAGCATGCGGAAAAGTCTCGATACAAAAAAGTATGAGCCATGCCTGGGTAGTGGTACAGATTTAGGCACTTTTCTGTTTTTATTTTGTTCCCTGTTGCAACATATGCATCTTTCCTAGCATGCGGAAAAGTCTTGATACAGAAAGGTATGAGCCATGTTTGGGTACAGAATTGGGCACTTTTTGTTTTTATTTTGTTCCCTGTTGAAACATATGCAACTTTCCTAGCGTGCGGAAAAGTCTCGATACAAAAAAGTATGAGCCATGCCTGGGTAGTGGTACAGATTTAGGCACTTTTCTGTTTTTATTTTGTTCCCTGTTACAACATATGCAACTTTCCTAGCATGCGGAAAAGTCTCGATACAGAAAGGTATGAGCCATGTTTGGGTACAGAATTGGGCACTTTTTTGTTTTTATTTTGTTCCCTGTTGAAACATATGCAACTTTCCTAACATGCGGAAAAGTCTTGATACAAAAAGTATGAGCCATGCCTGGGTACAGAATTGGGCACTTTTTTGTTTTTATTTTGTTCCCTGTTGAAACATATGCAACTTTTCTAGCAGGCGGAACAGTCTTGATGCAAAAGGTATGATCCATGCATGGGCACAGAATTGGGCACATATTTTTCCCCTTCTCTGTTTGTAGTTTTGTTGAAACATATGCAACTTTTCCAGCATGCAGAAAAGTTACGATACAAAAAGTATGAGCCATGCCTGGGTACAAATCTGGGCACTTTCTCCCCCCTGTTTTTGTTTCCTTCTCTGTTCGTAGCACTGTGAAAACCTATGCCACTTTTCTAGCATGCAGAAAAGTCTCGATTCAAAAGCATGTGTTCCTATTTCTCTCTCTCTCTTTCTCTGACTGTGGGCTCAGAGGTGTGCCACTCTCGGGGCCTTGGATCCGGTGCCCAAAGGGGTGCCAAGCCAAGCCCGCCGGGGCCTGAATGGAGCCAGTGTGCACACGGACGCGCGTGTGGCTCCGCCGGCTGGCCGGACGCCGGGCGATTCCGCACATTTCTGGAAAAAATAACAGTACCCACCCCCTGGTCACAGGCAGGCAGCAAAGGGGGCTTTCTGTGCCCAGGTGGAAGCCCTGCCCAGGGACTTCAGGCGAGCCTCCTCCTCCTCCTCCTCCTCCTCCTCTGCTCAGATAACCAGGAAAAAAGAATCCCAGAGAATCCACCTTGGAAGACCAGCAACCAACTTAAATTTTGGCTAGGATTGGCATGCCCTTTGGCAAAGAAGGGCTTCATCCAGCAAAGCTGCTTCTACCCCTGAGGTAGTATCATCACAGTATCATAGGACCCTTCCACACAGCCATATAACCCAGAATATCAAGGCAGATAATCCACAATATCTGCTTTGAACTGCATTATCTGAGTCTACACTGCCATATAATCCAGTTCAATGTGGATTTTATATAGTTGTGTGGAAGGGGTCATAGACTTACAGAGGCCCTATATCCCAGGGTCTGATCCCAGGTTTTCTGTTTATCTCAGTATACAGTAGAGTCACTTATCCAACATAAACGGGCCGGCAAGACGTTGGATAAGCGAATATGTTGGATAATAAGGAGAGATTAAGGAAAAGCCTATTAAACATCAAATTAGGTTATGATTTTACAAATTAAGCACCAAACATCATGTTATAAAACAAATTTGACAGGAAAAATAGTTCAATACACAGTAATGGTATGTAGTAATTACTGTATTTACGAATTTAGCACCAAAATATCACGATGTATTGAAAACAATCACCACAAAAATGTGTTGGATAATCCAGAATGTTGGATAAGTGAGACTCTACTGTATGTGAAGACCAGGAGACAATGTGGGAAGACACAAGAAGATGCAACCAATAGACTTGTGGTTAGAATCTTCAAAACAAAACAAAAACATCCCCAACAGATGGCCATCCAGTTTCTCCTTAAAAACTTAATCACTTAATATACTTTTGCCCAAACTCTGGTCCTCCAAGGGTTTTGGACTCTAATAACCAGCAGGCTGACATTGTCAGGGATTCTGGGAGCTGAAGTCCAGAATATCTGGAGGATCCACTAGGCACTAAACTCTGGGACCATCTCCAAGCATGAAACCCCAACAGGTGACCATTATATCTCTAATCTGGAAATCTGAGATGATCCAAATGTGGTTGAGATAATGACACCATAGGCTAGTACAGAGGTCCCCAAACTAAGGCCCGGGGGCCGGATGCAGCCCTCCGAGGTCATTTACCTAGCCCCCGCCCTCAGTTTTATAATATAATACATTGTATATACATATAATATTGATAATAATATTATAATGTAATACAATATAACACTAATAATAATACCATATAATAATATTAATTATATATTATATATTACATATAATATTACTAATAATATTACAGTATAGTGGTATAGTTCAATATAGTAATATATAATGCTAATAGTGTGCTATGCTAATAATATAATATATTGTATGCACATATAATTTGTAAGCCACTCTGAGTCCTCTTTGGGGTGAGAAGGGTGTGATACAAATGTACTAAATAAATGCAGTAAATAAATAAATAATAAATAAATACATTTTAGACTTAGGCTCGCCCAAAGTCTGAAATGACTTGAAGGCACACAACAACAACAACAACAACAATCCTAATTAACTTCACTATCTCACCGGCCAGAAGCAGGAGCACACTTCCCATTGAAATCCTGCTAAATGTATGTTGGGTTAAAATTGTTTTTATTTTTAAATATTGTATTGTTCTTTCATTGTTCTTGTTGTTGTTGCTTTTGCACTACAAATAAGACATGCATCGGAATTTGTTTGCATTTTTTTTTCAAATGATAATCCGGCCCCTCAACAGTCTGAAGGATTGCGGACCGGCCCTCGGATTAAAAAGTTTGAGGACCCCTGGGCTAGTAGTTGGTTTGCATGGGAAAAAAATAAGTCAGGAAATTGAAGGAAACCTTGCTAGCAATCACTTGCAGGCAACTGGCAATCCTTTCTGCATTCTCGGGCACACAATCTCTCGAGGTCAAGCCAGTAATCTGGCCTCATTGTCCCCAATCTGATTTTCCACCAGCGAGATAGCGGAGATATTTACAAGCAATGTTGGAAAGAGTGCTAAAATAACGTCCCAAAGGAGGCTTGAAAGGCATTGGACCAATGTCACCTCCCAGCCAAAGGATAGCTGTATTGGGCTGCTGTGAGTTTTCCAGGCCATGTTCCTGAAGCATTCTCTCCTGAGGTTTCACCCATATCTATGGCAGGCATCCCCAGAGGTTGTGAGGTTGTTGCAGCAATCTGTCCCAGCATCCATAGAATCCAAGACGACTGGTTTCCAGTTATTCTGCTTTGGACATATCATAAGATTATATGACTCACTGAAAAGGTGATAATGATGAGAAGGGGAAAAGAGGAAGACGGCACTACGGGTGGGTTGATTCAATCAAGGAAAGCGATTGAAACATTGATGACCAGGAGTCTTATAAGTCTCTTGCTCAGATCAATACTACATAGAAAGTCTTCTTTATCAACAGATGGTCGGAGTGGCGATGAACAAACCCTTGAAAAAAATCCAAGAGTATTGTTGTTTTATTTTTTTAAAAAAATACTTTGCACTCTAACTCCCAGAACTCTCCAGCCATTGTGGGCAACTGGGAGATGTAGTCCTGGAGATGAAGGCCCCTAAGTTATTATTTTATGATCGAGTGGCCTCTTTCTCTCTTTCCCTTTGCACACATGCACACTTTGGGCTCTTCCACACAGCCATATAACCCAGAATATCAAGGCAGATAATCCACAATATCTGCTTTGAACTGCATTATCTGAGTGAGTCCACACTGCCATATAATCCAGTTCAATGTGGATTTTATATACAGCAGAGTCTCACTTATCCAAGCTAAACAGGCCGGCAGAAGCTTGGATAAGCTTGGATAATAAGGAGCGATTAAGGAAAAGCCTATTAAACTTCAAATTAGGTTATGATTTTACAAATTAAGCACCAAACATCATGTTATACAACAAATTTGACAGAAAAAGTACAGTAGAGTATCACTTATCCAACACTCGCTTATCCAATATTCTGGATTATCCAACACATTTTTGTAGTCAATGTTTTCAATATATCGTGATATTTTGGTGCTAAATTCATAAATACAGTAATTACTACATAGCACTACTGCATATTGAACTACTTTTTCTGCCAAATTTGTTGTCTAACATTATGTTTTGGTGTTTCATTTGTAAAATCATAACCTAATTTGATGTTTAATAGGCTTTTCCTTAATGCCTCCTTATTATCCAACATATTCGCTTATCCAACATTCTGCCGGCCCGTTTATGTTGGATAAGTGAGACTCTACTGTAGTTTAATACACAGTAATGTTATGTTGTGATTACTGTATTTACAAATTTAGCACCAAAATATCACGATATATTGAAAACATTGACTACAAAAATGGCTTGGATAATCCAGAGGCTTGGATAAGTGAGGCTTGGATAAGCGAGACTCTACAAAATCTGCCTTGAACTGGATTATCTGAGTCCACACTGCCATATAATCCTGTTCAATGTGGATTTTATTTATTGTTCTTAGGGCACATCTACACAACAGAATTAAAGCAGATTGGGACTCCTTTAACGGCCGTGGACCCATGCTACAAAATCCTGGGAGGCTGAGAGAGTGTGGCTTGACCATTAGGTTTCCACATGTGGGATTTGAACCTGGTTTCCTAGGTGTAGAATTAATGCAGAGTGACACCACTTTAATAGCTGTGGCTCGATTCTATGGAATCCTGGGGGTTGTAGTTATCAGAGGTCTTTATCCTCTTATGCCAGAGTGCTGGTCCTTCACCAAACTACAATTTCCATTGAGCCATGGTAGTTCAAAATTCCATCGCATTGAGCGATAGTAGTTGAAGTGATATCAAACTGCTTTAATTCTACAATGTAGATGCACCCACACAGGCCTGATGTAGACCGTAAAAAGTAAAAATAGATATAGATATAGATAGATAGATAGATAGATAGATAGATAGATAGATAGATAGATAGATAGATGATAGATCCCGTGTTTCCCCGAAAATAAGACAGTGTCTTATATTAATTTTTGCTCCCAAAGATGCTCTAGGTCTTATTTTCAGGGGAAGTCTTATTTTTCCATGAAGAAGGATTCACATTTATTGTTGAACAAAAAATTAACATTTATTATATACTAGTAGCTGTGCCCGGCCATGCGTTGCTGTGGCAAAGTGGTGGTGGTATTGGTTAAAAATTGTTGTGCAATTTTATTTGACGTTATTTGTATTTTTTAATTAATTTTATTGTAAGTTATCTTTTTATTTATTATATTTTATTATTTTCTTGTATTGTTTTTAGTTATTTTCTGTTATTATAGTATTTTATTGTATTAATTTTTTTAGTGTTTTTAATTATTTTTAGTGTTTTTTATTATTTTTATTGGGTTGCTAGGAGACCAAGTTGGAGGAGCTTAGCCTTCTAACTGGCAGCAATTGGATAAAAGCAATTATTCCTCTCCCTCTAATTAGGACTTTATTTTTCTTTTCTTTTTGTTGTATCAACCTAGAGCCGTGGATGATGGGTTGTGTTGTCAAATTTCGAGATTGGGGGGGGCCGTAGTTTTGTTGTTTTGTCTGGTGCTGTGATTCCATCACTCTTTTATATATATAGACTGTCCAGTAGTTGTCATCATAAACCAGCATAACCAGACAAACTGTGAATCCTATCAATAATTTTTTGTTACTACCAATACAGTAGAGTCTCACTTATCCAAGCTAAACGGGCCGGCAGAAGCTTGGATAAGCGAATATCTTGGATAATAAGGAGGGATTAAGGAAAAGCCTATTAAACATCAAATTAGGTTATGATTTTACAAATTAAGCACCAAAACATCATGTTATACAACAAATTTGACAGAAAAGGTAGTTCAATACGCAGTAATGTTATGTTGCAATTACTGTATTTATGAATTTAGCACCAAAATATCACGATATATTGAAAACATTGACTACAAAAATGGCTTGGATAATCCAGAGCCTTGGATAAGCGAGGCTTGGATAAGTGAGACTCTACTGTATTTCCATATACAACACTCTATGGTACGTACATTTACCGATCCTGCATGCTCTGGTGTTCTGTTCATTGGGCATGCTTCCAAACAAAACCTTTGCTAGGTCTTACTTTCAGGGGAGGCCTTATATTTAGCAATTCAGCAAAACCTCTACTAGGTCTTATTTTCTGGGGATCTTATTTTAGGGAAAACAGGGTAGATAGATAGATAGATAGATAGATAGATAGATAGATAGATAGATAGATAGATAGATAGATAGATAGATAGGGTAAAGGTAAAGGTTTCCCCTGACATTAAGTCCAGTTGTGACCGACTCTGGGGGTTGGTGCTCATCTCCAATTCTAAGCTGAAGAGCCGGCGTTGTCCGTATACACCTCCAAGGTCATGTGGCTGGCATGACTGCATGGAGCGCCCTTACCTTCCTGCCGGAGCGGTACCTATTGATCTACTCACATTGGCATGTTTTCGAACTGCTAGGTTGGCAGAAGCTGGAGCAACAGCGGGCATTCACTCCGCTCCCAGGAATTGAACCTGGGACCTTTCAGTCTGCAAGTTCAGCAGCTCAGCGCTTTAACACACTTCGCCACCGGGGCTCCTCAAATAGATAGATAGACCGACATATAACCCAATGCAATATAGCAGGTCCTATTGTCTGGGGGTGCATCTACACTGCAGTCAGAGCCGGCACTAGGTATTTTTCAAGTGTAGGCAAACAGAATTTTGGCGCTCCTCCCCCCCCCCCCCCCAACCAATCACTGAAAAATAAAAGCGTTGGATAAGCAAAAATGTTGGAAAATAAGCAGGGATTAAGGGAAAGCCTATTAAACATCAAATTACATTAAGATTTTACAAACTAAGCACCAAAACATCATGTTTTACAACAAATCAACAGAAAGAGCAATCTCAACTGCGCCCTCGTATGCTCTGCGCCACAGGCGACTGCCCAATTCGCCTCACGGTTGGACCGCCTCTGAGTACAGTTTGATACCACTTCAATTACTATGGTTCAATGCTATGAGATTATGGGAGCTTGGAACCATGGCAGTTGAAGTAGCATCTGAATGGCACAGTGTAGATCAGGGGTCCCCAAACTAAGGCCCGGGGGCCGGATGCGGCCCTCCGAGGTCATTTACCTGGCTCCCGCCCTCAGTTTTATAATATAATATATTGTATATACATATAATATTGATAATAATATTATAATGTAATACAATATAACACTAATAATAATACCATATAATAATATTAATTATATGTTCTATATTACATATAATATTACTAATAATATTACAGTATAGTGGTATAGTTCAATATAGTAATATATAATGCTAATATTGTGCTATGCTAATAATATAATATATTGTATGTACATATAATTTGTAAGCCACTCTGAGTCCCCTTTGGAGTCAGAAGGGTGTGATACAAATGTAGTAAACAAATGCAGTAAATAAATAAATAATAAATAAATAAATTTTAGACTTAGGCTCGCCCAAAGTCTGAAATGACTTGAAGGCACACAACAACAACAATCCTAATTAACTTGACTATCTCATTGGCCAGAAGCAGACCCACACTTCCCATTGAAATCCTGATCAATGTATGTTGGTTAAAAAAAATTTTTATTTTTAAATATTGTATTGTTCTTTCATTTTTCTTGTTGTTGTTGTTGTTTTTGCACTACAAATAAGACATGTGCAGTGTGCATCGGAATTGGGTTTTTTTTTCAAATGATAATCTGGCCCCTCAACAGTCTGAAGGATTGTGGACCAGCCCTCGGCTTAAAAAGTTTGGGGACCCCTGGTGTAGATGCACCCAAAGGCCATTAAAGTGGTGTCAAATTCTGCACCCGGAAAAAAAAAAAGTATCAGAAAAAGTGGAAGGACCGGAGATTACTTGGGATGATTCCATCCAAATCCGGAAAGTCGGAAAGTATGTTTTTAAAAAAGAGCTCTGAGTCGCATTGCTAGGAGACAGTCTGATTTCTTCTTTTCCTCCTTCCTTGTCCTTCCCCACCCCAAGCAATCTCTCTCTCTCTCTCTCCCTTTCTAACTCATTCCCTTCTTCCTTCCTCCTGGAGCTGTTTTTAACAGTTTCCAAGGCAGGCCAGTGCAAGGAGCCCATGTCCAGAAAGGGCTCTTTATTCCCTAGATCTGGGCAGTCAAAACGTCATTCCACCAACACCTTCTTAATGAAAACACCGCAGGCTGCTCTGGGAGAAGGTCAACCATCCGCAGGCTGCGACTGCCCCCTTTTCCCCTGGAAAAAGACGAGAGGGGAAAAAAATAGGGGCACAAAAGTGTGACAAGGAGACCCATCCGCCTGCGGAATTCGAATTAAGAACAAGGAGGACCCGAGCTTTGGGTGTCCATCTAGAATGAATGCAGTTTGGCACCATTTTAGCAGTGGTCAATGCACTATCATGGTGAAGTCAACAATGGGAGTTGTAGTTTCCATGGTCAATGTGCTATCATGGTGAAGTCAACAATGGGAGTTGTAGTTTCCATGCTCAATGCGGTATCATGGTGAAGTCAACAATGGGAGTTGTAATTTCCATGGTCAATGCGGTATCATGGTGAAGTCAACAATGGGAGTTGTAGTTTCCATGGTCAATGCGGTATCATGGTGAAGTCAACAATGGGAGTTGTAATTTCCATGGTCAATGCGGTATCATGGTGAAGTCAACAATGGGAGTTGTAGTTTCCATGGTCAATGCGCTATCATGGTGAAGTCAACAATGGGAGTTGTAGTTTCCATGCTCAATGCGGTATCATGGTGAAGTCAACAATGGGAGTTGTAATTTCCATGGTCAATGCGGTATCATGGTGAAGTCAACAATGGGAGTTGTAGTTTCCATGGTCAATGCGGTATCATGGTGAAGTCAACAATGGGAGTTGTAGTTTTCATGGTCAATGCGCTATCATGGTGAAGTCAACAATGGGAGTTGTAGTTTCCATGGTCAATGCGGTATCATGGTGAAGTCAACAATGGGAGTTGTAATTTCCATGGTCAATGCGGTATCATGGTGAAGTCAACAATGGGAGTTGTAGTTTCCATGGTCAATGCGCTATCATGGTGAAGTCAACAATGGGAGTTGTAGTTTCCATGGTCAATGCGGTATCATGGTGAAGTCAACAATGGGAGTTGTAATTTCCATGGTCAATGCGGTATCATGGTGAAGTCAACAATGGGAGTTGTAGTTTCCATGGTCAATGCGGTATCATGGTGAAGTCAACAATGGGAGTTGTAGTTTTCATGGTCAATGCGCTATCATGGTGAAGTCAACAATGGGAGTTGTAGTTTCCATGGTCAATGCGGTATCATGGTGAAGTCAACAATGGGAGTTGTAATTTCCATGGTCAATGCGGTATCATGGTGAAGTCAACAATGGGAGTTGTAGTTTCCATGGTCAATGCGGTATCATGGTGAAGTCAACAATGGGAGTTGTAGTTTCCATGGTCAATGTGCTATCATGGTGAAGTCAACAATGGGAGTTGTAGTTTTCATGGTCAATGCGCTATCATGGTGAAGTCAACAATGGGAGTTGTAGTTTCCATGGTCAATGTGCTATCATGGTGAAGTCAACAATGGGAGTTGTAGTTTCCATGCTCAATGTGCTATCATGGTGAAGTCAACAATGGGAGTTGTAATTTCCATGGTCAATGCGGTATCATGGTGAAGTCAACAATTGGAGTTGTAGTT
The DNA here is from genome assembly GCF_035594765.1 of Anolis carolinensis. Classification (NCBI taxonomy): domain Eukaryota; kingdom Metazoa; phylum Chordata; class Lepidosauria; order Squamata; family Anolidae; genus Anolis; species Anolis carolinensis. The sequence continues at coordinate 6,255,181 of NW_026943821.1, read as the reverse complement.
TCCATGGTCAATGCGGTATCATGGTGAAGTCAACAATGGGAGTTGTAGTTTCTATGGTCAATGTGCTATCATGGTGAAGTCAACAATGGGAGTTGTAGTTTTCATGGTCAATGCGATATCATGGTGAAGTCAACAATGGGAGTTGTAGTTTCCATGGTCAATGTGCTATCATGGTGAAGTCAACAATGGGAGTTGTAGTTTTCATGGTCAATGCGCTATCATGGTGAAGTCAACAATGGGAGTTGTAGTTTCCATGGTCAATGTGCTATCATGGTGAAGTCAACAATGGGAGTTGTAGTTTTCATGGTCAATGCGCTATCATGGTGAAGTCAACAATGGGAGTTGTAGTTTCCATGGTCAATGTGCTATCATGGTGAAGTCAACAATGGGAGTTGTAGTTTCCATGGTCAATGCGCTATCATGGTGAAGTCAGCAATGGGTCAATGTGCTATCATGGTGAAGTCAACAATGGGAGTTGTAGTTTTCATGGTCAATGCGCTATCATGATGAAGTCAACAATGGGAGTTGTAGTTTTCTAAGGTCTTTCGCTTTCTCCACCTAAAAGGGCCGGCCGCTCACCAAACTATAACTCCCACTTTTCCATTGTATTGAGGTATGGTGGTTAATGTGATTTCAAACCACATTAAAGTAGATGCACCCTGGGACTCATTTGGCTTCAAGCAATTTGATTCAGGCCCCATCTACACTGCATCTATCTATCTATGTACATCTTCTATACACATAATCTGTCTATCTATACACATATATCTATAAGGAAAAGGTAAAGGTTTTCCCCTGACATTAAGTCCAGTTGTGTCCGACTCTGGGGTTGGTGCTCATCTCCATTTCTAGGCTGAAGAGCCGGCGCTGTCCATAGACACCTCCAAGGTCATGTTGCCAACATGACTGCATGGAGTGCCATTACTTTCCCGGAGAAGCAGTACCTATTGATCTACTCACATTTGAATGTTTTTTAATTGCTAGGTTGGCAGAAGCTGGGCCTAATAGTGGGAGCTCACTCTGCTCCCTGCATTTGAACCACCAGCCTTTCAGTCAGCAAGTTCAGCAGCTCAATGGATTAATCTGCTGCACCATCGGGAGCTCCTCATCTATCTATACACATAATAAAAGTGAAAATTTATATATGTGTATGTGGCAGGGCCTCCACCAACAGCATTAGTTCCCACTACTCTGGAGACACCAATGTCCCTCCCTCCAATGACACTGCAGGTTATAGTGAGCACCATGAACATGTCCCAGAGACTGTCAATGTCCTCCACAAACACCACTCTGACCACCACCCAAGCGAAGGCTTTCATTCAGGGACATTTTCATCCTAGATTTTATGTCTTTCCTCCACCACAGACATCTCAGTGTTTCTGACTCTCTCCATTGGTGTGAAATTTGCATGACCCCACCCACTACCTCTCCCTTAACCCTTTCCTATTCTTTTCTATGGAGCACAGCAAACAGAGGAATTGATCAGCAACTGAACATACTAGAGAGGTTTGGGGAGAATTCACCACGATTTATAGAAGTTGTAGGGACTGGAATGTATAGTTCACCTGCAATCTAAGGGCATTCTGAACGCCACCAGCGATGGACCTGGAACTAACTTGGCACACAGAAACTCCACGACCAACAAAGAAATACTGGAGGTCTTTGGGGGAAATTCACTTTGATTTGAGGGAGCTGTAGTTCACTAACATTTAGAGAGCACTGTGAACCCATACACCAATGGATCTGGACCTGGCCTTCCTTTCTGGGAGTTGTAGTTCACCCACAACCAAGGAAACTGATCTCCACTGATGATGGATCTGGTCCAAATTTGGCAGACAGAACCCCCATGACTGACTCAATCTACTGGAGGGGTTTGAGGGAACTGACCCACCATAGCGGGAATTGTAGTTCACCCTACAGCCAGAGCGCATACTGAACCCCACCGTCACAAATTTTAAGTACTGATGGAGTTCCTCGGGGTTAACCTGGCATAATGTGACTTTTGTGCAATGCATTTTGTACAATTAAAAAATTGACTTTTTCAAATAACCCAGGAAACACCAAGCTATTATTATTATTATTATTATTATTATTATTATTATTATTATTATTTTATTATGACACCGCAAACAAGATAGACATGCTGGATTTCGTTTCACAAAATCACAAGTCGAACACTTCCCAAGTGTCTAGGACTGTGTGATGTATTTTCAGATGATGCGCGCAGATCCCAGCAGGGTGGCCTTTTGCAGGTGGCAGATCGTAATTTTGTCAATGTCTATTGTTTCCAAATGCCGGCTGAGACCCAGTGTGCCCATCACCACCGGGACCACCTGCACTGGAAGTTCAATCTTGAGGTCCTGATAGCGGCTGAGTTTTTCCTGTTGTTTTTCATCAATCCGACTGTCACCTGGGATGGCAACATCAATAATCCAAACCTTTTTCTTTTCCACAACTGTGATGTCTGGTGTGTTGTGTTCCAGAACTTTGTCGGTCTGGATTTGGAAGTCCCACAGAATCTTTGCGTGCTCATTCTCCAATACTTTTGCAAGTTTGTGATCCCACCAGTTCTTTGCTGCTGGGAGATGGTACTTGAGGCATAAGTTCCAATGAATCATTTGGGCCACATAGTTGTGCCTCTGTTTGTAGTCTGTCTGTGCAATTTTCTTACAGCAGCTGAGGATATGATCAATGGTTTCGTCGGTTTCCTTGCACAGTCTGCATTTTGGGTCATCAAGCTGGTACTTGAGGCATAAATTCCATTATTATTATTATTATTGCATTTATTATTTAACTCTATTTATTATTACTTGTATTATTTTCCTGTATTTATTTATTATTATTATTATTACATGTATTATTTTACTCTATTATTATTAAAAGGATACATAAGCACATTTACATTGAAGAAGATGAGAATAATGATTTGATCAGAGTTGGACAGTCTTATCTTAAATTTGAGGTTCAAAAACATTTAACCTACTGATGCCTCAATTAATGTAATTTTATTGGTATCTATTTTTATTTCTGAAATTTACCACCCTCGGCTTATACTGGAATGTTTTCCCAGTTTTTTTGTGGTAAAATTAGGTGCCTCGGCTTATATTCGGGTCAGCTTATACTCAAGTACAGTAGAGTCTCACTTATCCAACATTCGCTTATCCAAGGTTCTGGATTATCCAATGCATTTTTGTAGTCAATGTTTTCAATATATCGTGATATTTTGGTGCTAAATTCGTAAATACAGTAATTACTATGTAGCATTACTGCATATTGAACTACTTTTTCTGTCAAATTTGTTGTGTAACATGATGTTTTGGTGCTTAATTTGTAAAATCATAACCTAATTTGATGTTTAATAGGCTTCTCCTTAATCTCTCCTGATTATCCAACCTATTCGCTTATCCAACGTTCTGCCGGCCCGTTTATGTTGGATAAGTGAGACTCTACTGTATATACGGTACATTAAAATCTTAAAAAGTCATAAAAACAATGGTACATAAATACCTTACATTTACTGCGAAACATTGCATGTAGACTCGAAACGCTTCGAATTGGATTATGTGAGTCTACACTGACCAGTTCATAATCCAGTTCAAAGCAGATTATAATTTGGATTTTATATTGCCATGTAAATGGCCCCCAGTAAGCATGCCTTCTTTGAATGTGATGCCATCTCAAATCAAAGGACAGTGTGTTTCAATTTGCAGCCAGGGAAGTAAGCTGAGGACAAAAGCGGGACGAAGAAAGAGAAACTGGGACATTTTGAAAGCATTCAGGAAAAGTGGGACGGCAGAGAATTAATTAGGATGATTCTCCCCAAATGGGGACATTGGAGGGTACACATATAGACCCTGAATGTGCATTGTGATGCCCCTCAAATCCAAAACACAACCACCATAGAATATGGCTCACTGGCTCTCGGTTTTGCCTGATGTTGACTTCATTCAGGTGGATAATATATCAATTTCCTGGTTCCGTCTTTCCTTTCTCTGGTGATAAAGCAGGTGTGGCTGCAAAAGACCTCGCCGAACAGGATACGGTTTCCTGGTTTGGGATTTACAGTTCTCAGTAGTAAAAAAGAAAAGAAAAAAAACCCAAAGGGTGATGACTATCTTCCACATTCGCAATTGGGAGGGTGCCAGCGCGCCAGCTCCACCTCAGCCGAAAGGAGGTCAGAAGGCTTGCTTTCCCAAACACGGGAAAGAAGGCACACCTGGATTTCCCAAACAGGTGACTTCAGAAGGGCCTCGCCACAGGTTACGTCCTGTAAAACCTGCCCAAAGGTGACAGCCAAACAGTGGAAAGGGTTGCTTAGGGCTATAGTTGAATCTGCCTTTTGTTTTGAAATATTTACACTTCCCAAAGGGCAGAATTGGTGCAGTTTAATTCCATTTTAATGGCCATGGCTCAGTGCTGTGACATTCTGAGAGCTCTCATTTGGGGAGGCACTATTTCGGAAGAGAAGACTAGTCTTTGTCAAGCTAACAATAAAATATATAAAATATATTCATTTTTAGGCTACCAAAGTGTTCTTTGTTCCTTGTTAAGTTTCTGTACAGCCACCTTGAGACTCTGGCTCCATCTATAAAAGGTAAAGGTTTCCCCTGACGTTAAGTCCAGTTGTGACTAACTCTGAAGGTTGGTGCCCATCTCCATTTCTAAGCCGAAGAGCCGGCATTGTCCATAGACACCTCCAGGTCATGTGGCCGGCATGACTTCATGGAGCGCCGTTACCTTCCCGCCAAAGCAGTACCTATTGATCTACTCACATTGGCATGTTTTCGAACTGCTAGGTTGGCAGGAGCTGGGGCTAACAGTGGACGCTCATTCCGCTCCCAGGATTTGAACCTGGGACCTTTTGGTCCACAAATTCAGCAGCTCAGCGCTTTAACGCACTGTGCCACCAGGGACCCCCGGCTCCATCTATACTGCCCTATAAAATGCAGATTATCTTCTCTGAGCTGGATTATATGGCAGTGTAGACTCATATAATCAGTTCAAAGCAGAAAATTTTATGGCAGTGCAGATCCAGCCTCTACAGCCCCTTCTACATTGCCATATAAATTGAGATTATCTTTTTGAACTGGATTATATGGCAGTGTAGACCCATATGATCTAGTTCAAAGAAGATAATATGGATTATATGACAGTGTAGATCCAACCTCTATGACCCCTTCTACACTGCTATATAAAATCCAGATTTTCTGCTTTGAACTGGATTATATGGCAGTGTAGACTCATATAATCCAGTTCAAAGCAGATGTGGATTATCTGCTTTGAAAATCTGGATTATTTAGCAGTGTAGAAGGGCCCTGGGATTATTGCATGGCTTGAATGTCAGGCCCCATCTACACTGCCATATAACGCAGCTCGGAATTACATTACAGTAGAGTCTCACTTATCCAACACTCGCTTATCCAATGCATTTTTGTAGTCAGTGTTTTCAATACATCGTGATATTTTGGTGCTAAATTGGTTAATACAGTAATTACTACATAGCATTACTGCATATTGAACATGATGTTTTGGTGCTTAATTTGTAAAATCATAACCTAATTTGATGTTTAATAGGCTTTTCCTTAATCCTTCCTTATTATCCAGCATATTCATTTATCCAACATTCTGCCAGCCTGCTTATGTTGGATAAATGAGACTCTACTGTATATGGTCAGTGTAGACCCGTATAATATGGTTTAACTGCATTATATGGGTCTACACTGGTAATGTCGATGAGGCCTACACGAGCTAAATGATGCAGTTTAATAACATTGAACTGCATTATAGGAGTCCACACTGCAATATAATGAACTAGCTGTGCCCGGCCACGCGTTGCTGTAGCGAAGTATGGTGGTATGGGAAATAAAGTATTGAGGAATTGGTGAAATGCACACTGAAGTGGATTATATGGTAGTGTGGAGTCAATATAATCCAGTGCAAAGCAGATAATATAAGATTATAAATGGGTTATATAGTTGTGTGGAAGGGCCTTGAGTATACACTGCCATATAATCCAGTGCAAATTAGATAATCTGTGGAAGAGGCCTAAGTCTGCCTGTCTCCTAACTAAACCCTGGCTGTCCCTTGGCTGAGTAGGTTGCTAGGAGACCCAAGTGGGCAGAGATTAGCCCTCTAAACTGGCAGCAATTGGATAAAAACAGTTATTGCTCTCCCTCTAATTAGGACTTTATTTTTCTTTTCTTTTTGTTGTATCAACCTAGAGGCATGGATGATGGGTTGTGTTGTCAAATTTTGAGGTTGGGGGGCCTGTAGTTTTGTTGTTTTGTCCAGTGCCCTGATTCCATCACTCTTTTATATATATAGATTGTGTGAAGTTAGGCCTTCCCACGTGGAACCTGCAAATACAAAAACCGCAAAGCCAGCCCTGGGCCTGGCTCTGGCCTCCAAGTTGAAGTGGGGTCAAACTGCTTTGAATCTCCAGTGTAGACGCAGCCCCCGGTCTTGAAAAAAGGAGCCCTGTCTTGATCCGAAGCTGATGCCAAACCCTTTCTGGAAACCTCGCTTGGTCTCATAAAGACTCGGTCCAGGTCTTGGAGCCCTTTGATGTGTGCAAGTGGCGCACATGGGGCCCAGGTGAGTGCCGCTCAATGCCTCCTTTTTTCAAGGGGGGCTTTTGCAAAATAATATATATAAAGACACCCGCCACGTGGCTTCCAAGCGTGTCTAAATTTATCTGCCAGAGGCCCACGACCTGGCTTCACCCGCTGTTCCTCTCCAAAAGTGAGAAACACTTTCTTTCTCTTTTTTTTTCCCTGAGCAAAGCGGGTTTATTCTGAGTCTCGGCGTGCCCATCAAATTTGACCACAGCGCCCGCGTGGAACCTGCAAACACAAAAAAACCCAAAGCCAACCCTGGGCCTGGCACTGGCCTTCAAGGCAGAGAGGTGGGTAATGCGGGGAGATTGGAATGGAGGAGAGCGAGGAGGAAAACAGGAGTGGAAAAGTACTGGGGAAGGAGAGCAGGTAGGCGGCAGAGCCCTGCAGGTGGGAAGGAGGAGAGGCCCATCGAGGCTGAGCTTCTGTACAGGTGACGTGAAAAATAAGTCTGGAAGTAAAGTGCAGCCGGTGCTCCGCATTCATGGCACAGCACCCTAAAGTGGAAAAAGAGCAAAGAACAAAATTAGGGGAAAAAAACTTTTCTCATCTACATCAGACATGGGCAAACTTCGGCCCTCCCTCCAGGTGTTTTGGACTTGTGGGAGTTGAAGTCCAAAACACCTGGAGGGAGGGCCGAAGTTTGCACACTACATTTAACACTGAACTTCGGTTCGCATTAAAAAAATATAAAGATACCTAGAGAGGTGTTCTTTTTAGACATCTCTATTTCCTCCAGCACAAATGGAGGAAGCTGAGCATAGAGTGACGGTGGAGAACGTCTTAGAGAAACCATCAAATGTGTGAACAATCAAATTCGCCAATGTCAGAACCACAAAGGTGCAGAGATAATGGCAAATCCCATAAGTGTGTAAAGCCTTGCCAAACTGTGGCAAACTATTGCTCCTCCTAGGGTGCATGGTCCCAGGTTCGAATCCTGGGAGTGGAATGAGCGCCCGCTGTTAGCCCCAGCTAGCAGTTCGAAAACATGCAAATAGGTACCGCTCCGGCGGGAAAGTAACGGCGCTCCATGCAGTCATGCCGACCACATGACCTTGGAGATGTCTATGGACAACGCCAGTTCTTCGGCTTAGGAATGGAGATGAGCACCAACCCCCAGAGTCAGACATGACTGGACTTAACGTCAGGGGAAACCTTTACCTTTATTGTAGAATTAATGAAGTTTGATACCGCGTTGAGTGCCACAGATCAATGCTATGAAATGCTGGGAATTATAGTATGGCAAGGCACCAGGACATGGACAACAAAGGCAAACTTGTAAAGTTTAACTTCCAAGTTTCCATAAAGAGTGGTGTCAAAAGGCATACATCTTATGGTGTAGATCAGGCCTGAGCAAACTTTGGCTCTCCAGGTGTTTTGGACTTCAACTGGCTGTTAGGAATGGTGGGAGCTGAAGTCCAAAACACCAGGAGAGACAAAGTTTGCCCAAACCTGATGTAGATGTCCTCCTAGCTAAGTTAGAAGTTTAGCCATAAGTGAGCCCTCCAAAAGTAGATAGTTTGCACCTACATTTCTTACTTGAAGGTGATCTATAATATTAAGGTAAAGGTAAAGGTTTTCCTCTGACGTTAAGTCAAGTTGTGACCGCCTCTGGGGGTTGGTGCTCATCTCCATTTCTAAGCCGAAGAGCCGGCGTTGTCCATAGACATCTCCAGGTCATGTAGCCAGCATGACTGTATGGAGCGCCGTTACCTTCCCACCGGAGCGGTACCTATTTGCATGTTTTCGAACTGCTAGGTTGGCAGGAGCTGGGGCTAACAGCGGGCGCTCATTCCGCTCCCGGGATTTGAACCTGGGACAATGCACCCTAAGAGGAGCAATAGTTTGCCACAGTTTGGCAATAGTTTGCCGGAGCAGTACCCGGAGCGGTATCTACTCACATTTGCATGTTTTCAAACTGCTAGGTTGGCAGCAGCTGGGGCTAACAGCGAGCACTCATTCCGCTCCTGGGATTTGAACCTGGGACCTTTTGGTCCGCAAGTTCAGCAGCTGAGTGCTTTAACACACTTCGCCAGAAGTGAAGATGAGCACCAAGCCCCAGAGTCAGACATGACTGGACTTAACGTCAGGGGAAACCTTTACCTTTATCTACTAGTCCTTTTGGTACTAATGTTGAAGAGTGGTCCCTGTTCAAGTGGTCCCTGGTCAAAAAAAGGCTGGGAACTACTGTCCTAGGTCCCTTCCACACAGTTGAATAAAACCCCACATTATTTGCTTTGAACTGGAATGGCAGTGTGGACTCAGATAACCCAGTTAGGAGCCTCCAGTGGCCTAGGGGATAAAAGCCTTGTGACTTGAAGATTGGATTGCTGACCTGAAAGCTGTCAGGTTCGAATCCCACCTGGGGAGAACGCGGATGAGCTCCCTCTTTCAACTCCAGCTCCATGCGGGGACATGAGAGTAGCCTCCCACAAGGATGGTAAAACATCAAAACATCCAGGCATCCCCTGGGCAATGTCCTTGCAGATGGCCAATTCTCTCACTCCAGAAACAACTCCGGTTGCTCCTGACACGAGGAAAAAAAAAAACCAGTTCAAAGCAGATATTGTGGGATTTTCTGCCATGATATTCTGTGTTATATAGCTGTGTGGAAGGGCCCCTAGAGTCTCAACCAATTCAACATAGTTTGTGGCAGCCATAAAAACAAAGTTTATGGAATAGAACAACTCCTTTCAAAGTAAGGCATGCACAACTAAACAGGAAATACAGTAGAGTCTCACTTATCCAACGTTCTGGGTTATCCAATGTTGTAGTCAATGTTTTTAATATATCGTGATATTTTGGTGCTAAATTCGTAAATACAGTAATTACTACGTAGCATTACTGCATATTGAACTACATTTTCTGTCAAATTTGTTGTATAACATGATGTTTTGGTGCTTCATTTGTAAAATCATAACCTAATTTGGAGTTTAATAGGCTTCTCCTTAATCTCTCCTTATTATCCAACATATTCGCTTATCCAACGTTCTGCTAGCCTGTTTAGCTTGGATAAGTGAGACTCTACTGTAGTTTGTGGCAGCCACAAAAACAAAGTTTCTGGAATAGAACAACTCCTTTCAAAGTAAGGCCTGCACAACTAAACAGGAAATAACACTTTCAAACCAGGAACGGATATTTTATTCAAATTTTGTTACATAGTGTAATAGTTGAAGCTCAAAACCAGAGATGTGGCAACCCTACAATGAAAGTCGTAACCCTAGGAGGTAGATGACCTCTACTCTCACAAGGAAATATTTGCAAATAAGGATTAAGATTTGGGTACTTTTCACCCCCTTGAATGGAAATCCCACGGACACCCACCAGGATCCCCGGCATCCTGATTCCACACCCTTGGGGCCTTTTGTTGATGTGCCTCGGAGGTGGCAACTGACACGGTGCTCCACCTAGCTTCCCCTCGACTTGCTCTGTGCAATTCAATCTGTTTGCTTTGCCACGAGGGATCCCTTCCCAGCCGTGCGTTGCGGAGGGCAAACACAGCCGGCAAAGCGCCTCGCCTAGCCGGATGTGCCCCTTTCGCCCCAGGCCTGGGCTGTGGGAAAAGGGGGGCAACACCCAGGTTATGAATGGAGGGATCATCGCCGAAGCCATTTTTGCTGGGACCGAGTTTGCCAACGAGAAGGAAACCTCTTTCTCATGGGCCCCGGGTACAGCGCCCAATCCCAGGGCCTGCTTTGTTATGTGCAAACAAGAAAAGAAAAGGGCACCAGGAATTAGATTTCCTATCCGTTTGGGCAGATTCTCACTTCCGCTCCTTTTGAATAAGCGCTGGCATCCTGTTGGTGATAGGGTGACTTGGAGGTCTCCCATATAATCATCATCACCATCATCATCATTATTATCAGCTGCTGTAAGAAAATTGTACAGACAGACTACAAACAAAGGCACAACTACGTGGCCCAAATGATTCATTGGAACTTATGCCTCAAGTACCACCTCCCAGCAGCAAAGAACTGGTGGGATCACAAACCTGCAAAAGTATTGGAAAATGAGCACGCAAAGATACTATGGGACTTCCGAATCCAGACTGACAAAGTTCTGGAACACAACACACCAGACATCACAGTTGTGGAAAAGAAAAAGGTTTGGATCATTGATGTCGCCATCCCAGGTGACAGTCGCATTGACGAAAAACAACAGGAAAAACACAGCCGCTATCAGGACCTCAAGATTGAACTGCAAAGACTGGCAGAAACCAGTGCAGATGGTCCCGGTGGTGATCGGCACATTGGGTGCTGTGCCAAAAGATCTCAGCTGGCATTTGGAAACAATAGACATTGACAAAATCACGATCTGCCAACTGCAAAAGGCCACCCTACTGGGATGTGCACGCATCATCTGAAAATACATCACACAGTCCTAGACACTTGGGAAGTGTTTGACTTGTGATTTTGTGATACGAAATCCAGCATATCTATCTTGTTTGCTGTGTCATACAATAAAATAATAATAATAATAATAATAATAATAATAATAATAATAATAATAATAATAATAATAAACTTTATTTTTATATCCTGCCCCATCTCCCCGAAGGGACTCAGGGTGGCTCACAACAGGGACAAGCCCGAAACAACAACACAACATATTTGACAAAAACTTAGAACATTCCAACGATATACAAAATAAAATAATGGACAATACATTAAAATCCAAGCAGATAAAATCAGAGTAATTAAAAGCAAACCAGAGGGGACAGGTTTCATAAAGTGCTGTATCATGGAAATAGGTAACAGTGATAAAGTGCCAAATGCTTTTAAAACAGAAAGAAGTATTCTAATGACAGCTCTATTGGGCCTATTCATTCAAACGTGCTCCGGAACAACCATGTTTTCAATTCCCGGCGGAAAATGGACAGGGAAGGAGCTAACCATTTATAGGGTCTCCAGAAGTTGGTGATTGGAAAATCTTATGGGTGATTTGCAATTAAGGTTGCCAGGTTTCTGGAATTAGATTTCCCATTATTTCTGCTGCTTTTGAAACAGACGCTGGCATCCTGTTGGTGATCGGGTGACTTGGAGATGGAATCTCCAGAAATCAAATTAACTTGAGACCAGCTGACAAATGCCGCATCCCGTTGGTCAATTATAATGAAGGATAAAACATTTCGAGAATTACAGTGTTCCCTCACTTATTGCTAGGGTTAGGTTCCAGGACCACCCGCAATAAGTGAAAATCCGCAAAGTAGGGACGCTATATTTATTTTAATATTTATACATTATTTTAGTAGTTATACACTATTTTAAGTCTTTATCAACCAATTGTGTGTTGATAAATCGCCTCCTTCTCCTCCCATTGCCGCTTGGGCTCCTTTTCTCTCCCTTTGGCTTCTCCTTCCTCCCTTCTTTAGGCTGTAAATTATAATTTTATATGATTTACAATAGACTTTTAGAGTTTATTGAAAAACCTCAAAACAGCAAATCCGCAAAAAAGTGAACCGCGAAGTATTTATTTATTATTATTTATTTACAGCATTTATATTCTGCCCTTCTCACCCCGAAGGGGACTCAGGGCGGATCACATTACACATATAAGGCAAACATTCAATGCCTTAACATAGAACAAAGACAAGACAAACACTGAGCTCCGAGCTGGCCTCGAACTCATGACCTCTTGGTCAGAGTGATTTGTTGCAGCTGGTTGCTCAACAGCCTGCGCCACAGCCCGGGAAGTAGTGAGGGAACACTGTATAGTTGCTGTCTGTTTGGACAAATTCTTAATGTTGCTGCTTATTAATTAATCAACAACAACAATTCTTTATTGATTAGTCACTTTTGACCATATCAAAACATGTAAAAACTTATTAAATAGAGACTGGCATCCTATAGGTGATATGGTAACAGGCCCCTTCCACGCAGCTGAATAAAATCCCACATTTCAACTGGAAATATATGGCAGTGTGGACTCAGATAACCCAGTTCAAAGCAGATATTGTGGGATCTCCTGCCTTGATATTTATTTATTTATAATATTTATATCCCCCCTTTCTCTACCCGGAGGGGGACTAAAGGTGGCTTACAAACAGCACCTGTGTAGCGCGTTGGGCATTATACACAGACATGAATAAAATTATTAAAATTAACACACACATAAAACATAATTAAAATACATTCCAATATGAAACACGTTGTCCAAAGACAAGATCTAAAGCCGTTCCATAATCCATTGCACGATTTCCAGATAAAATTATTACACTGCCCTATTTATCAAAGCCTGCTCCCACCCCCACTTTTTAATTAATTAATTAATTAATTTACTACATTTATATGCCGCCCTTCTCACCCCGAAGGGGGCTCAGAGCGGCTTACAAATCAAATGTACATACAATATATTATTAGCATAGCACAATATAAGCATTAAATTACTATATTGTACTATATCATTATATGGTAATATTATTAGTAATATTACATTTAATATATAATTAATATTATTATATCGTATTATAGGCCTCGACTAGGCCTCAAAACAATTCTGGCTCCGAGGCCACAAGTAGGCCTGGACTAGGCCTCAAAACAATTCTGGCTCCGAGGACTCGAGTAGGCCTCGACTAGGCCTCAAAACAATTCTGGCTCCGAGGCCACAAGTAGGCCTCGACTAGGCCTCAAAACAATTCTGGCTCCGAGGACGCAACTAGGCCTCGACTAGGCCTCAAAACAATTCTGGCTCCGAGGACGCAACTAGGCCTCGACTAGGCCTCAAAACAGTTCTGGCTCCGAGGACGCGACTAGGCCTCGACTCGGCCTCAAAACAATTCTGGCTCCGAGGACGCGAGTAGGCCTCAACAAGGCCTCAAAACAATTCTGGCTCCGAGGACGCGAGTAGGCCTCGACTAGGCCTCGACTAGGCCTCAAAACAATTCTGGCTCCGAGGACGCGAGTAGGCCTCAACAAGGCCTCAAAACAATTCTGGCTCCGAGGACGCGAGTAGGCCTCGACTAGGCCTCAAAACAATTCTGGCTCCGAGGACGCGAGTAGGCCTCAACAAGGCCTCAAAACAATTCTGGCTCCGAGGACGCGAGTAGGCCTCGACTAGGCCTCAAAACAATTCTGGCTCCGAGGACGCGAGTAGGCCTCGACTAGGCCTCAAAACAATTCTGGCTCCGAGGACGCAAGTAGGCCTCTACTAGGCCTCAAAACAATTCTGGCTCCGAGGACGCGAGTAGGCCTCGGCTAGGCCTCAAAACAATTCTGGCTCCAAGGACGCGACTAGGTCTCGACTAGGCCTCAAAACAATTCTGGCTCCAAGGACGCGAGTAGGCCTCGGCTAGGCCTCAAAACAATTCTGGCTCCGAGGACGCGACTAGGCCTCGACTAGGCCTCAAAACAATTCTGGCTCCGAGGACGCGAGTAGGCCTCGGCTATGCCTCAAAACAATTCTGGCTCCGAGGACGCAAGTAGGCCTCTACTAGGCCTCAAAACAATTCTGGCTCCGAGGACGCGACTAGGCCTCGACTAGGCCTCAAAACAATTCTGGCTCCGAGGACGCGAGTAGGCCTCGACTAGGCCTCAAAACAATTCTGGCTCCAAGGCCGCGAGTAGGCCTCGGCTATGCCTCAAAACAATTCTGGCTCCGAGGACGCGAGTAGGCCTCGACTAGGCCTCAAAACAATTCTGGCTCCGAGGACGCGACTAGGTCTCAACTAGGCCTCAAAACAATTCTGGCTCCAAGGACGCGAGTAGGCCTCGGCTAGGCCTCAAAACAATTCTGGCTCCGAGGACGCGACTAGGCCTCGACTAGGCCTCAAAACAATTCTGGCTCCGAGGACGCGACTAGGCCTCGACTAGGCCTCAAAACAATTCTGGCTCCGAGGACGCGACTAGGCCTCGACTAGGCCTCAAAACAATTCTGGCTCCGAGGACGCGACTAGGCCTCGACTAGGCCTCAAAACAATTCTGGCTCCAAGGACGCGAGTAGGCCTCGGCTATGCCTCAAAACAATTCTGGCTCCGAGGACGCGACTAGGCCTCGACTAGGCCTCAAAACAATTCTGGCTCCGAGGACGCGAGTAGGCCTCGACTAGGCCTCAAAACAATTCTGGCTCCAAGGCCGCGAGTAGGCCTCGGCTATGCCTCAAAACAATTCTGACTCCGAGGACGCGACTAGGCCTCGACTAGGCCTCAAAACAATTCTGGCTCTCTTTCTAAAGGCTAGGAGGGAGGGGGCTGAGCTGATATCACTAGGGAGGGAGTTCCACGGCAGGGTGCCACCACTGAGAAGGCCCTGCCTCTCGTCCCCACCAGTCACGCTTGTGAAGGAGGTGGAATCGAGAGCAGGGCCTCAACATTCGGGCAGGTAGACTGGGCCGGAACCATTTAGGGCTTTACTGTATAGGCTAAAGTGAGCACTTTGAATTGTGCTTGGTAGCAGACTGGCAGCCAGTGGAGCTGACATAACAGAGTGTTGTATGCTCCCTGTACGCCGATCTGGTGAGCAACTTGGCTGCCGTCCATTGGACCAACTGAGGCTTCTGAGCAGTCTTCAAAGGCAGCCCAATTTAGAGCGCATTGCAGTAATCTATATGGGATTAATCTATACCGAGCAGGTGTCCCCCAACAACACCTTTTGGGAACAGCCGTCAGGAAGGACCAGAGCCACAGCAGAACATGCCTCCCAAGCTCATACCCGCAAGACGTCCCAGAAGGATACCGATATTCTGGGTTATATGGCTGTGTGGAAGGGCCCCTAGAAGATTTCCGTTCATGGGGTTTCCAGATGTTAAAGGTAAAGGTAAAGGTTTCCCCTGACGTTAAGTCCAGTCATGTCTGACTCTGGGGGTTGGTGCTCATCTCCATTTCTAAGCCGAAGAGCCGGCGTTGTCCGTAGACACCTCCAAGGTCATGTGGCCATTGGCATGACTGCATGGAGCGCCGTTACCTTCCCGCTGGAGCGGTACCTATTGATCTACTCACATTGGCATGTTTTCGAACTGCTAGGTTGGCAGGAGCTGGAGCTAACAGCAGGCGCTCAAGCCGCTCCCGGGATTTGAACCTGGCACCTTACGGTCTGCAAGTTCAACAGCTCAGCGCTTTAACGCACTTCACCACCGGGGTTTCCAGATATTAAGATCGGCTCAAAGGTAGATAGTGACAGATCTTGTTGGAGAATAACATTGCCAAGTTAATTGAGATTTCCCACCAGTTTGGATAGATTCTCAATTTTGTTTATTCAGTCGGGCCATGGCAGTTAAAGTGGGGTCAAAATGCATTCATTCTACCTATGATTTTCAAGTACAAACTGCATTTATTCCATGGTGTAGCTCAGGCATGGGCAAGCTTCAGCCCTCCAGGTGTTTTGGATTTCAACTCCCACAATTCCTAACAGCCTACCGGCTGTTAGGAATTGTGGGAGTTGAAATCCAAAACACCTGGAGGGCTGAAGCTTGCCCATGCCTGGTGTAGTCAATGGAGCACAAGCTACTTTTGAGCTGTTTACAGCAAGAGAAGCAAACCAAGGCGGAAGTCAGAGGGAGAAACTGGGACATTTTGAAATCAGATGGGAAAGTGGGAAGACAGAGGACTAAATGGCAATTTCAGAGGGCTGGCGTTTGGTCCCGGGGCCCTTCCTGAGCCGGATCAGGTGAGTTTGCCTTTGGTCTGGCAGTGGGGCTGGGTGGGGACGTGGAATACCTGCTGTTGGTTATAAATAACCGTCGGGAGGGCACACCACCCTGCCCTTTCCCCTGGCTCCTGGCACGGAGAGCCAGAGACTACAAAGGGGCCTTTCATGCTCCTGATGCAGCGGCGGCTGTAGCCGGGGATCAGCCCTACCACAGCTGCCTCCTCCTCCTCCTCCGTCACTTCCATGACAGATGGGCTTGTTGCTCAGGAAGCGATCCTTCCTCCTGGAGAGCAAAGGCCTCACCCAGTCATACGTCTGCCCTGCCTTGTCCCGAGCAAAGACTCCAGGATTCATTGGATTGGCATGAAGTGGTCTATGCCTTCATTGGATGAGGATGTCATTGAAATAAAAAGAGCAGAACCACACTCCCAAGGATCATAGGATGCTAGAGCTGGAAAAGTCCAACCCCCATTTGCCAGGCAGAAAGACACAGCCAAAGCTTTCCCAATAATAATAATAATAATAATAATAATAATAATAATAATAATAATAATAATAATTGTGCGGTTTTCTGGCATTGTATATTTTTGCCGCTTCTGTGACTGTTCATTTGGGTTTTGATGATTCCGTAGCCCACTTGTCGATGGATGTCCAGAATCAGCAGCATCCACCGCGGTCCTTTTTATCCTGGGCGACGACCGAGCCAGTATAGACTTCGTTTGGGTTTGATTCTCCATAATGCTAATGGGTTAGGTGCTCTTGGTTGTGCTCCTCAGCTGAGGCCTCTCTGGCTTGGTTGGACCTGCCGGTAGTTACACTACCGCCAGCACAGCTCTCAGTCATCATTGGAGCAGCTAAGCCCCCCCACCACGTCAAGGTGGCACCTGCGGGGGGGTAGTGCACTACAAACTAGAGCTGACAGCTGGCACAACAAAACACTGCATGGAAAGTTCCTTGACAAAATTGAAGGAAAAGCTGATAAGGAGAAGACCTGGCTCTGGCTCACGAATGGGACACTGAAGAAGGAGACAGAAGGCCTGATCCTTGCAGCCCAGGAGCAAGACATCAGAACAAATGCAATTAAGGCCAAGATCGAAAAATCAGCTGATGACCCAAAATGCAGACTGTGCAAGGAAACTGACGAAACCATTGATCATATCCTCAGCTGCTGTAAGAAAATCGCACAGACAGACTACAAACAGAGGCACAACTATGTGGCCCAAAGGATTCATTGGAACTTATGCCTCAAGTACCACCTCCCAGCAGCAAAGAACTGGTGGGATCACAAACCTGCAAAAGTATTGGAAAATGAACATGCAAAGATACTGTGGGACTTCCGAATCCAGACTGACAAAGTTCTGGAACACAACACACCAGACATCACAGTTGTGGAAAAGAAAAAGGTTTGGATCATTGATGTTGCCATCCCAGGTGACAGTCGCATAGATGAAAAACAACAGGAAAAACTCAGCCGCTATCAGGACCTCAAGATTGAACTTCAAAGACTCTGGCAGAAACCAGTACAGGTGGTCCCGGTGGTGATGGGCACACTGGGTGCTGTGCCAAAAGATCTGGGTGCTGACACCTCCAAGATCATGACTGCATGGAGCACTGTGAGCTTCCCACCGGAGCAGTACCTATTGATCTACTCACATTTGCATGTTTCCGAACTGCTAGGTTGGCAGAAGCTGGGGCTAAAGCGGTAGCTCACCCTGCTCCCCTGATTCGAACCGCCAACCTTTTGGTCAGCAAGTTCAGCAGCTCAGCGGTTTAACCCGCTGCGCCACCGGATACCCAAAAACAGTTAAGCTGTACACATTTGAAAACAACTAAAAACATAACTTATATACAATACTTGAACAAAAATTGTGCAGCTGTCGAATACGATGAGAGTAAAAGAAGAATCAGGAGAGAAGAAGAACAAATGGACAGGTCTCCCGTTGGAGGAAAGTAAACAGCAGAGGAGTATAAAGCGATGCTTATTGGGCCCCTGTTTGCTTATGTAAGTTCATTTTCCAGGCAATAAGTGCTTCTGTTTCAGCACAATATTCGCATTTAATGCCTAGGAGTGGAAGCGTGGTCTGCAAGTGGAAAGTCATAACCACAGACAGGTGGCAAAGCAAAGAGAGGAGGAAAGGCTTTCAAGAAGACCAAGGTGGCATTTTCAGGTGATGGAACAGGAAGAAGAGGTGATGTTTTTGACAGTCGCATTTAGAATCGAAAATGGGGTATATCGTAGAATCGCAGGTGCCTATATACCGTATATACTCGAGTATGAGCCAACCCGAATATAAGCCGAGGCACCTAATTTTACCACAAAAAAACTGGGAAAACATTGACTCAAGTATGAGCCGAGATTGGTAAATTTCAAAAAATAAAAATAGGTACCAATAAAATTACACTAATTGAGGCATCAGTAGGTTAAATGTTTTTGAATATTTACATAAAGCTCAAATTTAAGATAAGACTGTCCAACTCTGATTAAATCATTATTCTCATCTTCTTCAATGTAAATGTGCTTATGTATCCTTTTAATAATAATGAGTAAAATAATACATGTAATAATAATAATAATAATAAATACAGGAAAATAATACATGTAATAATAAATAGAGTAAAATAATAAATGTAATAATAATAAGTTCAGAGTGAAATAATAAATGTATTATTATTAATAATAATAAAAAATAGAGTAAAATAAATGTAATAGTAGTAACAATAATAGAGAAAAATAATAAATGTAATAATACCAATAATAATAGAGAAAAATAATAAATGTACCATATAGTCTCGAGAATAAGCTGACCCAAATATAAGTTAACCAGGACCCTTGCCCAAGTATAAGCCGAGGGGGGCTTTTTCAGTCTTTAAAAAAGGGCTGAAAAAGTAGGCTTATACTTGAGTATATACAGTACTCAACAGGTACTGCTCTGGCGGGAAGGTAACGGCGCTCCATGCAGTCATGCCGGCCACATGACCTAGGAGATGTCTATGGACAACGCCGGCTCTTCGGCTTAGAAATGGAGATGAGCACCAACCCCCAGAGTTAGTCACAACTAGACTTAATGTCAGGGGAAACCTTTACCTTTTATATTTTCATATTGTTTTAATTGGATTTTCATTGCTATGTTTTAATTATGTGTAGGCATTGAATTGTTGCCAATTGTGTACACCGCCCTGAGTCCCTTCGGATGAGAAGGGCGGGATATAAATGCTGGAAATAAAAATAAATAAATAAATATTTTATTTCCTATTTTATTCTATTTCATATACAGTAGAGTCTCACTTATCCAACGTTCTGTATTATCCAACGCATTTTTGTAGTCAATGTTTTCAATATAGTGTGATATTTTGGTGCTAAATTTGTAAATACAGTACAGTAGAGTCTCACTTATCCAACATAAACGGGCCAGCAGAACGTTGGATAAGTGAATATGTTGGATAATAAGGAGGCATTATGGAAAAGCCTATTAAACATCAAATTAGTTTATGATTTTACAAATTAAGCACCAAAACATCATGTTATACAACAAATTTGACAGAAAAAGTAGTTCAATGCATAGTCATGTTGTGTTATAATTATTGTATTTACGAATTTAGCACCAAAATATCACACTATATTGAAAACATTGACTACAAAAATGCGTTGGATAATCCAGAACGTTTGATAAGTGAGACTCTACTGTAATTACTACATAGCATTAGTGCGTATTGAACTACTTTTTCTGTCAAATTTGTTGTATAACATGATGTTTTGGTCCTTAATTTGTAAAATCATAAACTAATTTGATGTTTAATAGGCTTTTCCATAATGCCTCCTTATTATCCAACATATTCGCTTATCCAACATTCTGCCAGCCCGTTTATGTTGGATAAGTGAGACTCTACTGTATTTTATTTTATTTCATATTTTATTTACTTTACTTTGTTTTATTTTCTATTTTAGATTTTTTTTGCATTTTATTTTATTTTATATTACGTTTTACTCTACTTGGGTTTAACTTCTATTTCACTTGACTTGGTTTTATTTCATTTCCTTGCACAGTAGCTGATGTACGACCACACTGGGGCTGGGCTCTCTGGTCCGCCGCCTGGGCCCTCCTTCCTCACATCCTCACTCAGTTTCCCTGAAAACATCCGTCTCCTGGCCCGGTTGCTTGGAGTCGCTTTATATATATCCATACATTATTAAACCAACACGGAGGCCTGTGTCTTTTCCAGGCCGCTGGGCCTTGCCTGAGAGGGCCAGGGGGGCAGGCGGCAAACACTCGGGGCTTTGTGTGCGGGTCGGTGGGCCGGGTGCGAAGACCTGGGCTTCCCGGCTGCGAGCATAAAGATGCTCCTGTCCCGGCTGCCAGTTTCCTCCCAAGGTGCAAGACAGGAGGACGACTCAGACGGACAGCGCCAAGGGTGGAAAGGGAGGCGGGGGGGGGGGCACCGGACAGGGGAGAAGAAGGTCCCACTTGATGTGGAACAAGGTGGATTTCCAAAACTCGTCGGGGAAAGTTAAACTCCCAACAATTTTCCCCTCTGTTTTCAGAAGGAACCCACGTCTCCGAGTTGCTCGACTTTGAGCGGAAAGCTTGCCACCTTGGGCCAAAGTGGGAGACCTTTCTGGAATCCTTCCCCAACCGAGCACTTTCCAAGTACAGTAGTCTCACTTATCCAAGCTAAACGGGCCGGCAGAAGCTTGGATAAGCGAATATCTTGGATAATAAGGAGGGATTAAGGAAAAGCCTATTAAACCTCAAATTAGGTTATGATTTTACAAATTAAGCACCAAAACATCATGTTATACAACAAATTTGACAGAAAAAGGAGTTCAATACGCAGAAATGTTATGTTGTAATTACTGTATTTACGAATTTAGCACCAAAATATCACGATATATTGAAAACATTGACTACAAAAATGGCTTGGATAATCCAGAGGCTTGGATAAGCGAGGCTTGGATAAGTGAGACTCTACTGTACATGGGACTATAATTCCCATCACTTTAAGTTGAGTCTGTCCTGTTTCCTCTGGGGTTTTTTTTTTGGTGGGTAAACAGTTTATTAATTTATTAATTTATTTATTTACAGCATTTATATTCCGCCCTTCTCACCCCGAAGGGGACTCAGGGCAGATCACATTACACATATAGGCAAACATTCAATGCCTTTTAACATAGAACAAAGACAAGACAAACATGGCTCCGAGCGGGCCTCGAACTCATGACCTCCTGGTCAGAGTGATTCATTGCAATTATTCATTGCAGCTGCTCTCCAGCCTGTGCCACAGCCCGAGCCATAATGATATGTTACATAAGAAAACAGCAAATTATAGCAGATAAAATCAAATAACAATCCTTTTGAAATGTACATGCATTTTATCTACATTAGTCAATCAACCGGTTAATTCTAACATTAAGTACATATTACCCTGTTTCCCCAAAAATAAGATATCCCCAAAAATAAGATATCCCCAAAAAATAAGACTTAGCAGAGGTTTTGCTGAATTGCTAAATATAAGGCCTCCCCCGAAAGTAAGACCTAGCAAAGTTTTTGTTTGGAAGCATGTCCGGCTCCCGCCAAACAAAACACCAGAGCATGCAGGATCGGTAAATGCACATACCAGTTGTACATGGAAATAATGGTAGTAACAAGAAATTCAGGAGTCCCGATGGCGAAGTGTATTAAAGCACTGAAGCTGCTGAACTTGCAGACCAAAAGGTCCCAGGTTCAAATCCTGGGAGCAGAGTGAGCGCCCGCTGTTAGCTCCAGCTTCTGCCAACCTAGCAGTTCGAAAACATGTCAATGTGAGTAGATCAATAGGTGCCACTCCGGCAGGAAGGTAACGGCGCTCCATGCAGTCATGCCAGCCACATGACCTTGGAGGTGTCTATGGACAACGCCGGTTCTTTGGTTTAGAAATGGAGATGAGCACCAACCCCCAGAGTCGGACACGACTGGATTTAACGTCAGGGGAAAACCTTTACCTTTACCTACAATTCCCATTACCTTAGGTGCAGTCCCTCTTATTCCCTCTGTTTTTGGAAGGAATTAATTCCCTTTACCCACCAAGTACTCTCCAAATACTCAGGACTACAATTCCCATCTCTTTAGGTTGTGTTTCCCTTATCCCCTCTGTTTTCGGAAGGAATCTCTGAGTTGCTCTCTTTTGAGTAGAAAGCTTTGCTACCTTGGGCCAAAGTGGGAGACCTCTTAGGCATTCTTCCCTAACCAAACATTCTCCAAATACATTGGGACTACAAATCCCACCACTTTAGATGGAGTCTCCCTTATCTTCTCTGTTTTTGGAAGGAACCAACGACTCCATATTGCTCTCCTTTGAGCAGAAAGCGTGCTCATCCTGGGCCAAAGTGGAAGACCTTTGGAGCATCCATCCCCAACCAAGCACTCTCCAAATACATGGGATTACAGTTCCCATCACTTTCATCCAGGAAACTTCTTGAGTCTCCCTTATCTTCTCTGTGTTTTGAAGGAACCAATGTCTCCAAAATCCTCTCTATGAGTAGACATCTTGCTACCTTGGCTCAAAGTTGGAGACTTCTCCCTTTCCGGCATCCCTGAGATCCCTCCAAATATGTGGGACCAGGATTCCCATCGCTTTAGTTTGACATATAGTTGGGCCTCCCTTATCCAAAACGCATGACACCAGAGGCGTTTTGGATTGCAGAGATGTCTGGATTTGGGAATACAAGTCGATAACATTGCAGAATGTGCCAAAGTGGGATGAAATTGTGGCGCGTGCGCTTTCCGATGGGTTGAGAAAAGCACTAACATCACTTAGAATCAAAGAGTCAGAAAAGACTCCAAGAGCCATGTAGTCCAACCCTATTTTGCCATGCAGGAAAATCACAATCAAAGCACGCCCGACAGATGGCCAACAAGCTTTTGTTTAAAAGCCCCCAAAGAAGGAAAATCCACCGGAATCCAAAGCAGTGAGTTCCACTGTTGGACAGCTCTTACAATCAGAATGTTCAAGTCTCTTTATATGTGAGCATATGTGTGTCTCCTAGGCAGAATTATTCTATATTTAAAGTGGCAATATAAGTAGCAAGAAAAGGCTGAGCCCCAGCCAACCCAACCCTACCAGGGCTGTCGAAAATGGAGCAAAACGGCACCAAGGTTAATGTTTAATGGGCCGCCAGGAAGGTTGTCCCAGTTAGAGGAATTCGCTCTGCCCTTGGATGGTGTGGACGGTGGCTGGGGACCCTGCCTTGCGAACCAAAGGGTTAAGAGCCTATCGTCAGTCCGGTATCTTGAGCACACAAGCTGTGTTTGCCATTAGGGAGTACCACACGGTTAGTCCCCAGTGGGTTATACCCTTCTAAAGGGCGGCTTGCAGGCCAACCCTTAAAGGTACAGGTGTAAAGCAGTACTTTCCAAATAATAATAATAATAATTATTATTATTATTATTATTATTATTTCATAACTGTGCGGTTTTCTGGCATTGTATATTTCTGCCGCTTCTGTGACAGTTCATTTGTATTTTGATTCCGTAGCCCACTTGTCAATGGATGTCCAGAATCAGCAGCATCCACCGCAGTCCTTTTTATCCTAGGCGACGACCGAGCCAGTATAGACTTCGTTTTGGTTTGATTCTCCATAATGCTAATGAGTTAGGTGCTCTTGGTTCCATTCCTCAGCTGAGGCCTCTCTGGCTTGGTTGGACCTGCCGGTAGTTACACTACCGCCAGCACAGCCCTCAGCGTCCTTGGAATGGTTAAGCCCCCCCACCACATCAAGGTGGCACCTACCATCAAGGCCATAAACACCTGGGCCATACCTGTCATAAGATATACTGATGGCATCATAAACTGGACACAAGTGGAACTGGACAATTTGGACAGAAAAACAAAAAAGCTCATGACCATTCATCATTCACTGCACCCTTGCAGTGATGTTGACCGGCTATATCTGCCTAGAAGATCAGGGGGCAGAGGACTCTTACACGTAAAACAAGCAGTCAAAGAAGAAGGACATGCCCTGGCAGAATATGTAAAGCAAAGTGAAGAGCATGCTTTGATTGAAGTAAAAAATCAGAAACTCCTCAAAGCACAGCAGACAAAAAACCAGTACAAGAAAACCGCACTGCAAACTAGAGCTGACAGCTGGCACAACAAAACATTGCATGGAAAGTTCCTTGACAAAATTGAAGGAAAAGCTGATAAGGAGAAGACCTGGCTCTGGCTCACGAATGGGACCCTGAAGAAGGAGACAGAAGGCCTGATCCTTGCAGCCCAGGAGCAAGACATCAGGACAAAGGCAATTCAGGCCAAGATCGAAAAATCAGCTGATGACCCAAAATGCAGATAGTGCAAGGAAACCGACGAAACCATTGATCATATCCTCAGCTGCTGTAAGAAAATCGCACAGACAGACTACAAACAGAGGCACAACTCTGTGGCCCAAATGATTCATTGGAACTTATGCCTCAAGTACCACCTCCCAGCAGCAAAGAACTGGTGGGATCACAAACCTGCAAAAGTATTGGAGAATGAGCATGCAAAGATACTGTGGGACTTCCGAATCCAGACTGACAAAGTTCTGGAACACAACACACCAGACATCACATTTGTGGAAAAGAAAAAGGTTTGGCTCATTGATGTTGCCATCCCAGGTGACAGTCGCATTGACGAAAAACAACAGGAAAAACTCAGCCGCTATCAGGACCTCAAGATTGAACTTCAAAGACTCTGGCAGAAACCAGTGCAGGTGGTCCCGGTGGTGATGGGCACACCGGGTGCCGTGCCAAAAGATCTCAGCCGGCATTTGGAAACAATAGACATCGACAAAATTACGATCTGCCAACTGCAAAAGGCCACCCTACTAGGATCTGCGTGCATCATCTGAAAATACATCACACAGTCCTAGACACTTGGGAAGTGTTCGACTTGTGATTTTGTGATACGAAATCCAGCATATCTATCTTGTTTGCTGTGTCATACAAAATAATAATAATAATAATAATAATAATAATAATAATAATAATAATGATCATGATGATGATGATGCACCATCGATGGATCTTCCCATGAATCCAAATAGAAAACCATCGTCATTAGCTGTAGCAAAAAAGGCAAATGCGATTCCAAGTTGCATCAGTAGGAATTTGCAGTACACCTGCTCCCCTTTATCCTTGGTTTCATTTGTCTGTATTCCAAAATATATTTCCCTCTGTGTTTTTTTGTTTTTTTGTTTTTTGTTTTGGTTTGGTACGGTTTCTTTTTCCCTCCATTAATGTTGCTTTTAAACATTACATTGAGGATGTCATGGAACAGAAAATGTTAAGTGTGGTAGCTATGTGTTATCTATGGGGATGGGATTGAGAGATTATATGGACAGATAGATAGATAGATAGATCAAT
Organism: Anolis carolinensis; assembly: GCF_035594765.1. Taxonomy (NCBI): domain Eukaryota; kingdom Metazoa; phylum Chordata; class Lepidosauria; order Squamata; family Anolidae; genus Anolis; species Anolis carolinensis. The sequence goes on along the minus strand of NW_026943821.1, from coordinate 6,229,612 downwards.
AGATACTTAATGCAATTTGAACTTTTATATTATATGAACTTATCTGTTTTGCATTGTGTACTGTATCTTTTTTTTACTTGTTGTTTGGTAAGCTACCTTGGGTCCAGATCTGGGAGAAAGGCAGTATTTAAACTAGATAGTTAAGTAGGTAGGTAGGTAGGTAGGTAGATAGATAGATAGATAGAAGAAAGAAAGAAGGAAGAAAGAAAGAAAGAAAGAAAGAAAGAAAGAAAGAAAGAAAGAAAGAAAGAAAGAAAGAAAGAAAGAAGTGAAATGGAGATATGATAGGTAAGTAGGTAGGTAGGTAGGTAGGTAGATGGTACGTGTTGCTCTATGAAAATTTATATGATAATGTATTACATTATAATGTACTAGCTGTGCCCGGCCACACGTTGCTGTGGCAAAGTGGTGGTGGTATTGGTTAAAAATTGTTGTGTAATTTTTATTTGACCTTATTTGCATTTTTTTAATTAATTTTATTGTAAGTTATATTTTTATTTATTATATTTTATTATTTTCTTGTATTAGTTTTAGTTATTTTCTGTTATTATAGTATTTTATTGTATTAATTTTTAGCGTTTTTTATTATTTTTTATTGGGTTGCTAGGAGACCAAGTGGGCGGAACTTAGCCTTGTAACTGGCAGCAATTGGATAAAAGCAATTATTCCTCTCTCTCAAATTAGGACTTTATTTTTCTTTTCTTTTTGTTGTATCAACCTAGAGGCGTGGATGATGGGTTGTGTTGTCAAATTTTGAGGTTGGGGGACCTGTAGTTTTGTTGTTTTGTGGGTTGTCGTGATGCCATCACTCTTTTATATATATAGATTATATGATCTCAATTGTTTTGCGTTTTGTAATATGTTTTTTTAATTTGTTTGTTAAGCCGCCTTGAGTCTAGCTTGGAGAGAAAGGTAGCATATTAATTAAATAACATTGATAGAATATGTGGTGCTCTTTGAATTTTATAAGCTTTTGATTGATTTTAAAATGTTTTGCATTGTATGCTTTCTCTATACATATTAACTTACTATTTTGTAACCCACCTTAGGTCCCAATTGGGGGAGAAGGCAGCATATGAATTAAATTAGCTAGACAGACAGACAGACAATATTTGATGCTCTAATTATGTTTTTAATTGATTTTAAAATGTATTATATGATCTCAATTGTTTTGTGTTGTGTAATATGTTTTAACTTGCCAGCCGCGTTGGGTCTGGCTTGGGGAGAAAGGTGACATATAAATTAAATTAGATTGATGGATAGATAGATAGATAGATAGATAGATAGATAGATAGATAGATAGATGGGCCACCTTGGGTCCAGCTCTGGTAGAAAGGTGGCATATATATTAAATAAGGTAAGCGTGACAGCTATGTGTTATCTCTGGGGCTGAGAGCAGAAGTAATCAATAGATAGATAAGAGATAGATGAAAGATAGATGGATGGTTGGATGGATGGATAGACAGACAGAGAAATGGATGGATGGATGGATGGACAGACAGAGAAATGGATGGATGGATGGACAGATTGATAGACAGACAGAGAAATGGATGGATGGATGGATGGATGGATGGATGGATGGATGGACGGATGGATAGACAGACAGACAGAGAAATTGATGGATATATGGATGGATGGACAAATGGATAGATAGAGAAATGGATGGATGGATGGATGGATGGATGGATGGATGGATGGATGGATGGATGGATGGATGGACAGATGGATAGACAGACAAAGAAATTGATGGATATATGGATGGATGGACAAATGGATAGATAGAGAAATGGATGGATGGATGGATGGACAAATGGATAGAAAGACAGAGAAATGGATGGATGGATGGATGGATGGACAGATGGATAGACAGACAGAGAAATTGATGGATAGAAAGACAGAGAAATGGATGGTAAGGTTTGAGCAGGGGCAAGGGTAAGTAAAGCTAGTGGCTTATCCATAGGTAAAAAGGTAAGGTTTTCCCCTGACGTTAAGTCCAGTCGTGACCAACTCTGGGGGTTGGTGCTCATCTCCATTTCTAAGACGAAGAGCTGGCGTTGTCCGTAGACACCTCCAAGGTCATGTGGCCAGCATGACTGCATGGAGCGCCGTTACCTTCCCGTCGGAGCGGTGCCTATTGATCTACTCACATTTGCATGTTTTCGAACTGCTAGGTTGGCAGGAGCTGGGGCTAACAGCGGGTGCTCATTCTGCTCCCGGGATTTGAACCTGGGATCTTTTGGTCTGCAAGTTCAGCAGCTCAGCGCTTTAACACACTGTGCCACCACAGGGGCTTGTAAATTTGGATTTTGTTAATGACATTAATGTCACAGCTCTCAGCTTCCATCTGCTCGCGGATGCCCAGCGCTTTTTGCGTAAAAAGGGTCAGTTTTAAAATAGAGTTTATATCTGAACCCTGTAGGAGGATGTGCAATTTCTCCTTCTATATATATAAAAGGGTAATGAAATTTCGGCCTAGGACAAAACAACAAAACAACACATCCCAGAAACACTAAACTTGGCAGCACAACCCCTCATCCATGCCTCTATGTTCATACAACAAAACGAAAAGAAAAATAAAGTCCTAATTAGAGGGAGATGAATAATTGTTTTTATCCAGTTGCTGCCAGTTAGAAGGCTAAGCTCCGCCCACTTGGTCTCCTAGCAACCCACTCAGCCCAGGGGACAGGCAGAGTTAGGCCTCACTTAGGCATCTTCCACACTGCCTATAAAATACAGATTTTCTGATTTGAACAGGATTATATGGCAGTGTAGACTCAAGGCCCTTCCACACAACTATATAACCCTTTTATAATGGACTTAATGTCAGGAGAAATCCTTTACAGGAGAAAACCTTGTATGCTGACTTTTATGACTGTTTTACTGATGTTGATGTTTTATTGTTGCGATTTTTGTTTTATTGTTTTATTGCTGTTACGGTATTGTTGTGTCAGGCATGGCCCCATGTAAGCCGCTCCGAGTCCCTCCGGGGAGATGGGGCGGGGTATAAAAATAAAGTTGTTGTTATTATTATTATTATTATTATTATTATTATTATTATTATTATTATTATTTACCCTTTACCTTAACTACCACCAATTCCTCAATACTTTATTTCCCATACCACCATACTTCGCCACAGCAACATGTGGCTGGGCACAGCTAGTATTCTCTAAACGAGTATGGTTCTCCAGCAGAGGTTCTAAATAGAAATCCCTGGATTCAAAGCTGCAACCTTTCAGTCCACAAGTTCAGCAGCTCAGCGCTTTAACACACTGCGCCACCGGGAAACAAGCAACATGCAAATTAAATAAATAAAGTTGATAGATAATAGATCGATTGGCTGATTGATAAGCTTTTATAGTCGGGATTTTAATATTATTGTCTATATTGACTTTTATGACTGTTTTTAATCATGTTGAAGTTTTACTGCTCAGTTTAATGTTTATCTGATTTGTGCTGTCATGTCTGGGCATGGCCCCATGTAAGCCGCCCCGAGTCCCTCCGGGGAGATGGGGCGGGATATAAGAATAAAATTATTATTATTATTATTATTTTTGAAAAACAAATTAGTGCCGGTCCTGCTTCCACTCCTTTGAGGCCTGTGATGCTGTGGATGCCGTGGAAGCGAAGAGGTTAAGCGTGTTGGCTACGTGTTGTTATCTGTGGGGTGGGTCCTCCCGCAGCCCTTCTGCGGCCGCCACCGCCGTCTGTTCTGGGCTTATCTCTGGGCGTCCTTGGCCCACACCTGCCATCCCAAAGCTGCCCGGTGGATGATTAACCAGGACTTCCTGTTGGCCGCCCAAAACATGGCAGAGAAAGACTCGTTTCTGGAGAAATAAAAGAGGCAGAAGGACAAAGGAGGGATGGCCGGTATCGCCCAAACCCCTTCGTGGCACCTTTGGGCCCAAGGAAGAACATACACGGGCCCAGATCATCTGACCGTGCAGACTCATATAATCCAGTTCAAAGCAGATAATCTGGGATTTATCTTGCATTGACCAATCCCCAGTTAACTGGGGCCCCATCTATACGTGTAAAGATACAGTTGTCCTATTACTAACCAATATACAGAATAAAACAATGGTAACAAACAAATTATAATCCTTACAGGCGCATGAGTAATACACAAATACAAACTGTTTACAGCAGGGGTCCCCAAACTTTTTAAACAGGGGGCCAGTTCATGATCCTTCGGACCGTTGGAGGGCCGGACTATAGTTGGCCACCGAGCAATAATAATAATAATAATAATAATAATAATAATAATAATAATAATAATAAATAACATATAATAACAATAATAATAAAAAGAGGGTTGGAAGAGACCCTTTGGGCCATTGAGTCCAATTCCCTTCTGCCTTTATGCACCAAAAGCACAAGCAAAGCACCCCTGACAGATGGCCACCCAGCCTTAATGTTAATAATAATTAATAATAATAATAATAATAATAATAATAATAATAAAAAGAGGGTTGGAAGAGACCCCTTGGGCCATTTAGTCCAACCCCCTTCTGCCTTTATGCACCAAAAGCACAAGCAAAGCACCCCTGACAGATGGCCACCCAGCCTCAATGTATAATAATAATAATAATAATGGTTGTAAGAGAAGAAGGGACCTCTTGGGTCATTTGGCCCAACCCCCTTCTGCCCTTGTGCCGTGGGGGCCGGATAAATGGCTTCAATGGGCCGCATCCGGCCCCCGGGCCTTAGTTTGGGGACCCCTGGTTTACAGCATTACATCAAACATTATATTCATGTTTGTATGTTTTTTCAGTAACAGATAAGTATGTTCAATAACTGAGTACAACACTTTAAATTCCAGTATTGTCCCACGTAGATAAACGTCTTAGAAATGCATGGTCAAAGAAATAAACAACTGTATATTGTGCTTCACACTTTAGATAAATTTATCATAGTCCCATGTAAGTTAATGTTTTGGAGATGCGCAAAAAACCCCCCACACACATGCTAATATGACTTTAACAGAAATCAATACCATCAAAAGACTGGCTAATATGCCAGAATATATATGGAAACAAGCTGATAAAGGAGGGGCAATAGTACTACTTAACAAAAAAGACTTTATAAAAGAAGTAATGAGACATTTAGGAGATCAGGCTTTTTACAAACCTTTAATGAAAGATCCCACTGATAAAATACGGTATATAATCCGCACAGTCTGTACAGAAGGACTCTCTTTAGGTTACATTTCGGAAAAACAATATGAATTCTTACAGAAACCAAATCCCAGAATTCTGGTCTTTTATATCTTTGACCATGCATTTCTAAGACGTTTATCTATGTGGGACAATACTGGAATTTAAAGTGTTGTACTCAGTTATTGAACATATTTATCTGTTACTGAAAAAACATATAAATATGAATATAATGTTTGATGTAATGCTGTAAACAGTTTGTATTTGTATATTACTCATGCGCCTGTAAGGATTATAATTTGTTTGTTACCATTGTTTTATTCTGTATGTTAGTTAGTAATAGGACAACTGTATCTTTACACGTATTATAGATTTCTGTGTACTTTAGTGTGCCCCATTTATACTGCCATATAATTGAGTTTGAAATGGGCATTATATGGTTGGTGTAGACTCATATAATGCAGTTTAATTGCATCAAACAACATCATATGGGTCTATACCAGGGGTCCTCAAACTTTTTAAGCAGAGGTCCAGTCCACAATCCTTCAGACTGTTGAGGGGCCGAATGATCATTTGAAGACAAAAAAATGAACAAATTCCTATGCACACTGCATATGTCTTATTTGTAGTGCAAAAACAACAACAACGAAAGAAAAATACAATATTTAAAAATAAAAACAATTTTAACCAACTTAAACCGATCAGGATTTCAATGGGGAGTGTGGACCTGCTTCTGGCCAACAAGATAGTCAAGTTAATTAGGATTGTTGTTGTTGTGTGCCTTCAAGTCATTTCAAATTTTGGGCGAGCCTAAGTCAAAATTTATTTATTTATTATTTATTTATTTACTACATTTATATCCTGTCCTTCTCACCCGGAAGGGGACTCAGAGCGGCTTACAATTTATATCTATATACAATATATTATATTATTAGCATAGAACAATATTGGCATTATATATTACTATATTGAATTATACCACTATATTGTAATATAATTAGTAATATTACATGTAATATATAATATATAATTAATATTATTATATGGTATTATTATTAGTATTACATTGTAATATTTCTATCAATATTATATGTATATACAATATTATATTATTAAAACTGATGTAAAAATATTATATTATAAAACTGAGGGCAAGGGCCAGGTAAATGACCTTGGAGGGCCACATCCGGCCCCCGGACCTTAGCTTGAGGACCCCTGGTCTATACTGACCAAATAAGGTAATCTCAAATGGCATTATTTGGGAATGCAGATCCAGTCTGAGAGTCTACTTTACTAGATGCGTGGATCAACAATATTGACCAGTTCCATATATAGGTTCATATACACTGTGGAATTTTTTTTATATATAAATGCAATGTGAGTAATTAGGAGCGAGTTAACAACAAAACCACTTGGCCAAATCAAACCAGGTTTGGCCACAATACTCATCATTTTCCAAGGAGTGACCATCAGAAAAAAGAAAAGAAAAGAAAAAAAGAAAACAGAGACAAGGCCAGAAAAATCACAAAAAAAACCCACTCTGCGGGTGTGCAAGAAATCTTCCCTATCTTCCATTGTTACCCAACTGGAATACCATTGAACAGCCATGCAGCTTCAAAGTCTGGCTGCTTCATACCTAGGGGACTCCATTGTTGGCCAACTTGAATGTCATTGAATAACCTTGCAGCTTCAAAGCCTGGCTGCTTCATACCCAGGGGACTCCATTGTTGGCCAATTTGAATACAATTGAATAACCTTGTAGCTTCAAAACCTGGCTGCTTCATACCTAGGGGACTCCATTGTTGGCCAGCTTGAATATCATTGAATAGCCTTGCAGCTTCAAAGCCTGGCTGCTTCATACCTAGGGGACTCCATTGTTGGCCAACTGGAATACGATTGAATAGCCTTGTAGCTTCAAAGCCTGGCTGCTTCATACCTAGGGGACTCCATTGTTGGCCAAACTGAATATCTTTGTATAGCCTTGCAGCTTCAAAGCCTGGCTGCTTAATACCTAGGGGGCTCCATTGTTGTCCAACTTGAATATCATTGAATAGCCTTGCAGCTTCAAAGCCTGGCTGCTTCATACCTAGGGGACTCCATTGTTGGCCAACTTGAATACCATTGAATAGCTTTGCAGCTTCAAAGCCTGGCTGCTTCATACCTAGGGGACTCCATTGTTGGCCAACTTAAATATCATTGAATAGCCTTGCAGCTTCAAAACCTGGCTGCTTCATACCTAGGGGACTCCATTGTTGGCCAACTTGAATATCATTAAATAGCCTTGCAGCTTCAAAACCTGGCTGCTTCATACCTAGGGGACTCCATTGTTGTCCAACTTGAATATCATTGAATAGCCTTGCAGCTTCAAAGCCTGGCTGCTTCATACCTAGGGGGCTCCATTGTTGGCCAATTTGAATATCATTGAATAGCCTTGCAGCTTCAAAGCCTGGCTGCTTCATACCTAGGGGACTCCATTGTTGGCCAACTTGAATATCATTGAATAGCCTTGCAGCTTCAAAGCCTGGCTGCTTCATACCTAGGGGACTCCACTGTTGTCCAACTTGAATACCATTAAATAGCCTTGCAGCTTCAGAGCCTGGCTGCTTCATACCTAGAGGAAACCTTTCTAGGCCACCTTGAATGCCACAAAAAAAAAACCACTTAGAACTAAGCCACAGCAACGCCTGGCTGGGCACAGCTAATAATAATAATAATAATAATAATAATAATAATAATAATAATAATAATAATAATAATAATATAATTCCCACAGTATCTTTGCATGCTCATTTACTGGGATCTGCACGCATCATCTGAAAATACATCACACAGTCCTAGACACTTGGGAAGTGTTCGACTTGTGATTTTGTGATACGAAATCCAGCATATCTATCTTGTTTGCTGTCATACAATAAAATAATAACAATAACAACAACTTTATTCTTATATCCTGCCCCATCTCCCCGAAGGGACCCGGGGCAGCTTACATGGGGACAAAATGAAAATACAACACCATAAAATTCATGTACATTGCAAGCATAACCAACATCAAAACATGAAACCATCATTAAAAACATAAACTCAACAGCAACTGCTTCCAGTAGCCAAGCCCAGTAAATATAGTCAGAGCTATAATTATTGCAATTTGAATTAATGCAATTTGACACCACTTTGACTCCTGTCGCTCAAGGCTATGGAATCATGGGAGTTGTATTTTGCATTCTTTGGCAAAGAAGAAGGAAGGCATTATCAAACTGCAACTCTTGTGATGCCATGGCAATTAAAGCAGAGCCAAACTGCCTTCATTCTACAGTGTAGATGCACCCTGTGTTGTATAGAGGCATGCCTTGTGTCCTCTTAATAGAATACGGCTATCCAAAAAATCTAGTGGATACTGGTTTCCCTAACCCCCCCCCCCCTTCCCAATATCAGTATCTTTCTATGCAACAGATAGAGATAGGAAAGTTAGCCAGAAGGGATTGATGTGCTTAGTTGATCATTAATAAGCCAGAAGAAGGCCGTTTCAAACGCATGAAGGGGAGAACTTAGCTATTATGTTTATGTTTAAACATTCAAGTTAAAAACCGGCATTGAAACCCTTACCAAAACGAAACTGAAAAATATCTATTTGGTTCTTGTACTCGGATCCCCTTCTTTCCTTTTTGGGGTTATCTTAGGAAGTAAGAACTGGGTTGAGTTTTTAAAACATGGCTCTCTTCGTGGCTCTTTCCCCCGTTCCGCCCTTTCATACGCATGTGAGCCACTTCACCTGGCAATATCATAGAGGGCAACTTCACCCAGCAACAGCCAACCGGGTGATATCACAAAGGGCCACTTCACCCAGCAACAGCCAACCGGGTGACATCACAGAGGGCCACTTCACCTAGCAACAGCCAACCAGGTGACATCACAGAGGGCCACTTCACCTAGCAACAGCCAACCGGGTGACATCACAGAGGGCCACTTCACCTAGCAACAGCCAACCGGGTGACATCATAGAGGGCCACTTCACCTAGCAACAGCCAACTGGGTGACATCACAGAGGGCCACTTCACCCAGCAACAGCCAACCAGGTGACATCACAGAGGGCCACTTCACCCAGCAACAGCCAACCGGGTGACATCACAGAGGGCCACTTCACCCAGCAACAGCCAACCGGGTGACATCACAGAGGGCCACTTCACCCAGCAACAGCCAACCGGGTGACATCACAGAGGGCCACTCCACCCAGCAACAGCCAACCGGGTGACATCACAGAGGGCCACTTCACCCAGCAACAGCCAACCGGGTGACATCACAGAGGGCAACTTCACCCAGCAACAGCCAACCGGGTGACATCACAGAGGGCCACTTCACCTAGCAATAGCAATCCAGTGATACCATGGAGGGCCGCTTCACCTAGTAATAGCCCAGAGGGCCACTTCAACTAGCAACAGCCAATCTGGTAACATAACAGAGGGCCACATCACCTAGCAATATCCCACAGGACCACTCCACCTAGCCAGGCTTTGAAGCTGCAAGGCTATTCAGTGATATTCAAGTTGGCCAACAATGGAGCCCCCTAGGTATGAAGCAGCCAGGCTTTGAAGCTGCAAGGCTATTCAGTGATATTCAAGTTGGCCAACAATGGAGTCCCCTAGGTATGAAGCAGCCAGGCTTTGAAGCTGCAAGGCTATTCAGTGATATTCAAGTTGGCCAACAATGGAGCCCCCTAGGTATGAAGCAGCCAGGCTTTGAAGCTGCAAGGCTATTCAATGATATTCAAGTTGGCCAACAATGGAGTCCCCTAGGTATGGAGCAGCCAGGCTTTGAAGCTGCATATCCCACAGGGCCACTCCACCTAGCAACAGCCAATCCAGTGACATCATAGATGGCTACTTCAGCTAGCAATGACAAATCTGGTGATACCCCAGAGGGCTACTTCACCTAGCAATAGCCAGTCCAGTAACTTCACGGGGCCACTTCACCTGACAACAGCCAATCACAGAGAGCTGCTTCACCTAGCAACATCACAGAGGGCCACTTCACCTAGCGATATCATGGAAGGCCACTTCACCTAACAGGAGCCAATCCAATTACATAATTGCTAATATTTCTTTATTTCTTTGCGACATTTATATCCCTCCATTCTCATCCCGAAGTGGACTCAGAGCGGCTTACAAGTTATATATATGTACAATATATTATTAGCATAGCACAATATTAGTATTATATATATATTGGGGGCCCTGGTGGCACAGTGTGTTAAAGCGCTGAGCTACTGGCCACATGACCTTGGAGGTGTCTATGGACAACGCCGGCTCTGGCTTAGAAATGGACATGAGCACCAACCCCCAGAGTCGGTCACAACTGGACTTAACGTCAGGGGAAACCTTTACCTTTACTATATCTATATACCTATATTCATATCTGTGAAATAACAAAAGCTAAACAGCCACTACACACACCCCCAAACGTATATACACAGGATGTCCCCAGAAATGGCTATAGCTGTAGCAATTAACATTGAAGAATAAATGTTACAATAATACGTTAATCAGGGTTACCAATTCCAACTTCAATGAGAATTCTAAAGGTATTCAGATTGTAATTCTTTGCAACACTGAGTTGTTGCAAACTTCGCTTAAAAGTTTCGCTTGTAATTATGTAACAACTAGCTGTGCCCGGCCATGCGTTGCTGTGGCATTGTCTGGTGGTGTTGGTGAGAAATTGTTGAGATAGTGGTGGTATTGAATGTCTGTTGTATGGTTGTCTTTATGTTTAGTATGCATTTGGTTGTTTGTGTACTGTGAAAGTGGTGAGGATAGAGGGGGGGGGTCTATGTCCCTGTGTAGTATTGTATAGTATTCATACGTTGTCCATGTGTTGTGAATGCTTGGATTGTGTCCTGCTGCATAGTAGAAAGGGTTGGGCTGGATGGCCCTTAGGAGTCTCTGCAAACTCTTGGATTCTATGCTTTTATTATTATTATTATTATTATTATTATTACTATTATTATTATTATCATGTTCATCATAATCATTATTATGTAGAGGCTGAATGGCCATCTGTCAGGAGTGTTTGGATTGTGTCCTCCTGCATGGTAGAAGGAAGTTGATGTGGATGATCCTTAGGGGTCTCTCCAAACTCTTGGATTCTATGCTTCTATTATTATTATTATTATTATTATTATTATTATTATTATTATTATTTATCATCTTCATCATCATTATTATGTAGAGGCTGGATGGCCATCTGTCAGGAGTGCTTGGATTGTGTCCTCCTGCATGGTAGAAGGAAGTTGATCTGGATGATCCTTAGGGGTCACTCCAATCCTTAGGATTGTATGATGTTATTATTATTATTATTATTATTAGTAGTAGTAGTAGTAGTATTGAGAGGCTGGGTAGCCATCTGTTGGGAGTGCTTGGCTTGTGTCCTGCATGGCAGAATTGGGTTGGGCTGGATGGCCTTTACGTTTGTCTCCTAAGTGTCTGATGCTATGATTTGATGTGTATTATTATTATGCAGATATTGGATGGCCATCTGTCAGGAGTGATTGGATTGTGTCCTCCTGCATGATATAAGGAAGTTTAACTGGATGATCCTTAGGGGTATCTGCTAACCTTAGGATTGTATGATATTATTATTATTATTATTATTATTATTATTATTATTATTATTTTATTATGACACAGCAAACAAGATAGATATGCTGGATTTCGTATCACAAAATCACAAGTCGAACATTTCCCAAGTGTCTAGGACTGTGTGATGTATTTTCGGATGATGCGCGCAGATCCCAGCAGGGTGGCCTTTTGCAGTTGGCAGATCGTAATTTTGTCAATGTCTATTGTTTCCAAATGCCGGCTGAGATCTTTTGGCACAGCACCCAATGTGCCCATTACCACTGGGACCACCTACACTGGTTTCTGCCAGAGTCTTTGAAGTTCAATCTTGAGGTCCTGAGAGCGGCTGAGTTTTTCCTGTTGTTTTTCGTCAATGCGACTGTCACCTGGGATGGCGACAACAATGATCCAAACCTTTTTCTTTTCCACAACTGTGATGCCTGGGGTGTTGTGTTCCAGAACTTTGTCAGTCTGGATTTGGAAGTCCCACAGTATCTTTGCGTGTTCATTTTCCATGACCTTTGCAGGTTTGTGATCCCACCAGTTCTTTACTGCAGGGAGGTGGTACTTGAGGCATAAGTTCCAATGAATCATTTGGGCCACATAGTTGTGCCTCTGTTTGTAGTCTGTCTGTGCGATTTTCTTACAGCAGCTGAGGATATGATCAATGGTTTCGTCAGTTTCCTTGCACAGTCTGCATTTTGGGTCATCTTGGCCTTAATTATTGTTGTTGTTGTTGTTGTTGTAATTCTCTATTACTGTCTTTGATCTTGTTAAGGGTTTATTATAAATAGGTGTGTGGGTACTTATGCAAAGGAATTCCCGATAGTAGAACAATAAATGTATACATTTTGTGGAGGGACACCTTGTGTGTATGTATGTATGTATGTATGTATGTATGTATGTATCTATAGATGTATAAAGTATCTTACCTTTATTGTGGACTTGTAGCCGAACAGGCCACTAGTGCCCTCTTATGACCCAGAAAGGTAATTTCTTCCATGATTTTCTTCAACAGATACTCACAAATCACAATTCTGGGATGCTTCCCAACTCCAAATAAACTTCTCATATTTATTTCAATGAGCCATAAATAGCCATGCATGACATCTATATGTCCTTAATGCGGAAATCTCAGCCTCTAGTGTTTCTAGATAGTGTAGATGCAATAACTATGTAGCTTTAAGCCTGCATATAGCCAGCCATACATGGGGCATTGAAACCAGTGCAGGGGAAACATTTTCCCTCAACCCCAACATATTACCGTATATACTTGATTATAAGCCGACCCGAATATAAGCCAATATTGACTTGAAAACATTGACTCCAGTATAAGCGGAGATACCAATAAAATTATATTAATTGAGGCATCAGTAGTTTAAATGTTTTTGAATCTTTACATCAAACTGTAATTTAAGATATGACTGTCCAACTCTGATGAAATCATTATTTTCATCTTCTTCAATGTAAATGTGCTTATGTATCCTTTTAATAATAATAGCGTGAAATAATAAATGTAATAATAATAATAAATGCAGTAAAATTATAAATGTAATAAAGTAATAAATGTATTAATAAGAATAAAAATAGAGTAAAATACATGTAAAAGTAACAACAATAATAAAGTTAAATAATAAATGTAATAATAATAATTAATAGAGTAAAATAATAAATGTAATGTGGAGCCCCCGCTGGAGTAGTGGGCAAAAGCCTCGTGACTTGAAGGTTGGGTTGCTGACCTGAAGGCTGCCAGGTTCAAATCCCACCCGGGGAGAGCGTGGATGAGCTCCCTCTATCAGCTCCAGCTCCATGCAGGGACATGAGAGAAGCCTCCCGCAAGGATGGTAAAACATCAAAACATCTGGGCGTCCCCTGGGCAACGTCCTTGCAGACGGCCAAGTCTCTCACTCTAGAAGCGACTTGCAGTTTCTCAAGTCGCTCCTGACACGAAATAAATAAATAAATGTAACAATTCCAATAATAATAGAGAAAAATAATAATTATACCATATATACTGGAGTATAAGCTGACCTGAATATAAGCCCACCAGGACCCTCACCTGAGTATAACCCGAGGAGGTTTTTTTTTTTCAGTCCTAAAAAAGGGCTGAAAAACTAGCCTTATATTCGAGTATATACAGTATTTCCTTTTTATCTCAAGTCTTACACATTTCTTCCATACTTTGGGATCTTGTGCATTTGACACCCAGCTCAGACCATCCAAGGGTGTGTCTAATGGAGAATTAATGCAGTTTGGTTCCATGTTAGGGTCTCATGCTATGAAATCCTGGGAATTGTAGTTCGATGCAGTCTTGAGACTTCTCTGCCAAAGAGTGCAGGCGCCTCACCAAACTACTGCTGGGCCCATAACCTGTTAAAAATTTGGTTTTCTCCAGCAACGACAACTCTTGTTATTCCATTGCATTGTGCCATGGTAGTTTAGTCATGTCAAACTGTATTTATTTTGCAGTGTAGGTAAAGGTTTCCCCTGACGTTAGGTCCAGTCGTGTCCAACTCTGGAGGTTGGTGCTCATCTCCATTTCTAAGCCGAAGAGCCGGTGTTGTCCATAGACACCTCCAAGGTCATGTGGCCAGCATGACTGTATGGAACGCCGTTACCTTCCTGCCAGAGCAGTACCTATTGATCTACTCACATTTGCATGTTTTCGAACTGCTAGGTTGGCAGAAGCTGGAGCTAACAGCGGGTGCTCACTCCGCTCCCCGGGTTTGAACCTGGGACCTTTCTGTCTGCAAGTTCAGCAGCTCAGTGCTTTAACACACTGCACCACTGGAGGCTCCATTTTGCAGTGTAGATGCGCCCAAAAGCACCAGTTGGAAAATGCTTGTATTGAAGCGAACACGTCCTGTTGCTTCATATAACAATTTTCGATCCTAGCCAAAAAGAATGGGGGAAAAGACCGGTCCCATTTCAATTTCACCAAAACCATGTGGAATATACAGGATCTGGAGCAGACTTTGGACCCACATCTGTAGGGCTTCCTTTCCATGTTTGCCTTGGCTCCAGAGGCCAGGAGGTTGAGAGGAGAGGGGCAGCTCTCTTCATGGAAGGGGCTTCCCAATGCAGCCCCAGAACTATTTGCATTGCGAAACTCCCTTCCTGATAACTTTTAATGCAAATGGGTTTAACCCTTAACACAGTTGGCAGGCAAAAAGATACGGCTGGAAGCTACTCACAAACCTTTGGCCAATGGAGTCTGGCTCCCAAATGCAGGTGTTGTCAAACTTTTTCAATCGTGGAGCAAAAGTTTCTCATGGAGTCCCAAGAAATGGTAGTTAAAGGACCTTTGCCTTTTCTGCCATAGAGGGCCAGTGCCTACACTACCAAACAAAACACAAATTATCTGCTTTGAACTGGATTATACTGCAGTGTAGACTCATATAATCCAGTTCAAAGCAGATCATGTCAATTATCTGCTTTGATCATCTGGATTATATGGTAGTGTAGAAGGAGCTTCAATGTGCCAAACCTGTAAAATAGGAGCATTCTCTGGTTCTCTTCCACCAGAACTTTGCATAAAACTATTGTTATTAACTCCCCGATGCCAAATGGTTTGGGGAAAAAAAATCAATACAGTAGAGTCTCACTTATCCAAGCTAAACGGGCCGGCAGAAGCTTGGATAAGCGAATATCTTGGATAATAAGGAGGGATTAAGGAAAAGCCTATTAAACATCAAATTAGATTATGATTTTACAAATTAAGCACCAAAACATCATGTTTTACAACAAAATGGACAGAAAAAGCAGTTCAATACGCAGTAATGTTATGTTGTAATTACTGTATTTATAAATTTAGCACCAAAATATCACGATATATTGAAAACATGGACTACAAAAATGGCTTGGATAATCCAGAAACTTGGATAAGCGAGGCTTGGATAAGTGTGACTCTACTGTACTATTTAACAACTGGCCACAAGGGAGCACCACAGTAACAGACACTGGAACATAATGGATATATTTGAGAACCCTTCTACACTGCCATATACAGTAGAGTCTCACTTATCCAAGCCTCACTTATCCAAGTTTCTGGATTATCCAAGCCATTTTTGTAGTCAATGTTTTCAATATATCGTGATATTTTGGTGCTAAATTCGTAAATACAGTAATTACTACATAACATTACTGTGTATTGAACTGCTTTTTCTGTCCAATTTGTTGTAAAACATGATGTTTTGGTGCTTAATTTGTAAAATCACAACCTCATTTGATGTTTATAATAGGCTTTTCCTTAATCTCTCCTTATTATCCAAGATATTCTATGATTCTAAGAGATATTCGCTTATCCAAGCTTCTGCTGGCCCGTTTAGCTTGGATAAGTGAGACTCTACTGTAATCCAAAGCAGATAACCTGGATTTTATATGCCTTTATTTGTATTTTTTCATTAATTTTATTGTAAGTTATCTTTTTATTTATTATATTTTATTATTTTCTTGTATTATTTTTAGTTATTTTCTGTTATTATAGTATTTTATTGTATTAATTTTTTAGTGTTTTTAATTATTTTTAGTGTTTTTTAAATTATTTTTTATTGGGTTGCTAGGAGACCAAGTTGGAGGAGCTTAGCCTTCTAACTGGCAGCAATTGGATAAAAGCAATTATTCCTCTCCCTCCAATTAGGACTTTATTTTTCTTTTCTTTTTGTTGTATCAACCAAGAGCCGTGGATGATGGGTCGTGTTGTCAAATTTCGAGGTTGGGGGGCCTGTAGTTTTGTTGTTTTGTCTGGTGCCGTGATTCCATCACTCTTTAATATATATAGATGTAGATGGGGCCTGAGTTAAATCCAGGTTTTCAAAACAGCAATAAGGGATACAGTGTTCCCTCACTTATCGCTGGGGTTAGGTTCCAGGACCACCCGCAATAAGTGAAAATCCGCAAAGTAGGGATACTATATTTATTTTAATGTTTATACATTATTTTATTAGTTATACACTATTTTAAGTCTTTATCAACCAATCCTGTGTTGATAAATCACCTTTCTCCTCCCGTTGCTGCTTGGGCTCCTTTTTTCTCCCTTTTGCTTCTCCTTCCTCCCTTCCTTAGGCTGTAAATTGTAATTTTTATTATTTATAATAGTCTTTTAAAGTTTATTGAAATACCGCGATATAGCGAATCTGCGAAAAGTGAACCGCGAGGTAGTGAGGGAACACTGTAGTCCAAATACAGTATTGACAAGTCTTTTTTATTGAAAATGCATTGGCACACACACTGGTTGTTGCAATAAAACAGGCTATTGCAGATTGGGATAGGAGGAAAGCTAGATTTTGGCAGTTCATATAAAGAGCAACAGGTGACAAATCTGGTAGCTTATGGATGCAAACACAATGGGAATTCAGGTGCTGGCTTCCCGGACAAAAGTACCAGGTCCCTGAGAGCATTATCGGACCATGTTGTTATACCATCATAGCAATACGTTAGTTCCACTTGGTCTCAGCCATACCACACGATGGCTGGGTCTATGTTGTCATTTAATGCAGTTTGAAACTGCATTATGTGGTCAGGGTAGACTCAAATAATGCATTATATGAGTCTACACTGGCTGCATAATGCAGTTCAGTGCAGTTAAACTGCATTAAATAGGTCTATAGGTAAAGGTTTTCCCCTGACATTAAGTCTAGTCATGTTTAGAGATGAGGTTGCTGCTCATCTCAATTTCTAAGCCGAAGAGCCAGCGTTGTCCATAGACACCTCCAAGGTCATGTGGCCGGCATGTCTGCATGGAGCACAGTTACCTTCCCACAGGAGCAGAACCTATTGATCTACTCACATTTGCATGCTTTCGAACTGCTAGGTTGGCAGGAGCTGGGGCTAACAGCAGGAGCTCACATCACTCCCCAGATTTGAATCACCAACGTTTCGGTCAGCAAGTTCAGCATCTCTGCGGTTTAATCTGCTCCAACCAGGGGGCTCTAATAGGTCTATACTGATCATACAATGCAGTTTCAAACTGCATTATATGGAATATAGATCCAACCAACGTCGGAAGAGAATACTTCAAGAACATGGCCATACAGCCCGGAAAACATACAACAACCCTCCAACCAATGTTGTTTTTATTTCACCCATTAATGTCCTCCATTCCCTATAATTATAATTAACTAATCTGTATACAGATATCTCAGGCCCTATCTATACTGCCATATAAAATCCAGATGATGTGCTTTGAACTGGATTATATGGCAATGTAGACGCATATAATCCAAAGCAGATAATGTGGGTTATCTGCTTGGATAATCGGGATTATATGGCAGCGTAGAGGGGGCCTCATATAGCTTTCTTCCATGAATGAGCCATATATATGAACCCTTCCACACAACTGTATAAAATCCCACATTATCTGCTTTGAACTGGATTATATGGCAGTGTAGACTCAGATAACCCAGTTCAAAGCAGATATTGTGGATTATCTGCCTTGATATTCTGAGTTATAGGGCTGTGCGGAAGGGGCTATGCTTAATTCCCACTTACTGTATATACTCGAGCATAAGCCTAGTTTTTCAGCTCTCTTTTTAAGACTGAAAAAGGCCCCTCGGCTTATACTCGGGTGAGGGTTATATTTAGGTTAGCTTATATTTGAGAGTATATGGTACATTTATTATTTTTCTCTATTATTATTGGTATTATTACATTTATTATTTTTCCCTATTATTGTTGCTTCTATTACATTTATTTTACGTTATTTTTATTATTAATAATACATTTATTATTTCACTCTGATCTTATTATTATTATTATTGCATTTATTATTTTACTCTATTTATTATTACTTGTATTATTTTCCTGTATTTATTATCATTATTATTATTACATGTATTATTTTACTGTATTATTATTAAAATGATACATAAGCACATTTACATTGAATAAGATGAGAATAATGATTTGATCAGAGTTGGACAGTCTTCTCTTAAATTTGAGCTTTTGGTAAATATTCAAAAACATTTAACCGACTGATGCCTCAATTAATGTAATTTTATTGGTATCTATTTTTATTTCTGAAATTTACCACCCTCGGCTTATACTGGAGTCAATGTTTTCCCAGTTCTTTTGTGGTAAAATTAGGTGCCTCAGCTTATATTCGGGTCGGCTTATACTCGAGTATATACGGTATATCCCACTTCTTATTACTTTTGTTTGCTGCTACAGCATAATATTACAGTACATCCTATTGTCATGCTATTTTGCCATCATAGCGCTCTTACAGCTACAATATTTCAAAATATCAGACAACTCAATCTCAAAGCAAGGGTATTTATGTTATTGGTGGGGACAAAAACATACAAATGACGCTCTTAAAGCACAAATGTAGTAGCAATGCAATAGAAAGTATCCACTATCCTGGAGAGGATTTCAAATGGAATATTATGGTGTTAAGGAATGGTGTGAAAAGGCCCTAAGAGTTGCCGAGTTTAAGAACTGGGGCTTGATGGGTAAAATAACAATTTAAGAGGGGAGCCTATGCAACTTCATCCCTGTTGCCTTAGCTTGGTTTTAATGCCATCCCAAATGGTATTGGCCCTTTAGCAGGTTGCCCTTCGTGCCAATGCGGCCACTTGGATACTGCTTCAAGAAGGCCCGCCGTTCACGAGCACGCCGGTTCTGGAACCAAATTTTTACCTAAAAGAAAGAAGAAGAGGATGTCAGGAACTGCATAGGAACCCTGCCTGCTTGCTCCTTCCCATAGGAATATCTATATATATAAAAGGGTAATGGAGTTTCGGCCTAGGACAAAACAACAAAACTACACATCCCAGAAACACTAAACTTGACAGCACAACCCCTCATCCATGCCTCTACGTTCATATAACAAAAAGAAAAGAAAAATAAAGTCCTAATTAGAGGGAGAGGAATAATTGTTTTTATCCAATTGCTGCCAGTTAGAAGGCTAAGCTCTGCCTACTTGGTCTCTTAGTAACCCACTCAGCCCAGGGGACAGGCAGAGTTAGGCCTCACTTAGGCCTCTTCCACACTGCCTATAAAATACAGATTATCTGATTTTAACTGGATTATATGGCAGTGTAGAATCAAGACCCTTCCACACAGCTATATTACCCATTTATAATGGACTTAATGTCAGGAGAAAACCTTTACCCTTTACCTTAACTACCACCAATTCCTCAATACTTTATTTCCCACACCACCATACTTCGCCACAGCAACGCGTGGCCGGGCAAAGCTAGTCTATATATATAAAAGGGTAATGGAATTACGGCACCGGACAAAACAACTAAACTAAATGCCCCACAACCTTGAAAATTGACAGCACAACCTCTCATCCATGCCTCTACGTTCATACAACAAAAAGAAAAGAAAAATATAGTCCTAGCCACAGCAACACATGGCTGGGCACAGCTAGTCTATATATATAAAGGAGTAATAGTGTCCGTTCCTCCCACTAAACAATAAAAGTACAAGCCCCAGAACCTAGAAATTTGGCAACACAACCCACCATCCTTGCCCTTAGGTTCCGACAACAAAAAGAAAAGAAAAATAAAGTCCTAATTAGAGGGAGAGAAATAATTGTTTTTATCCAATTGCTGCCAGTTAGAAGGCTAAGCTCCGCCCACTTGATCTAGCAACCCACTCAGCCCAGTGTTAATAAAAGAATAAAAAATAAAATAAATACAAATGAGACAATAAAATAATAAAAAACACTAAAAAAATTAATACAATAAAATAATACAACAAAATAATAAAATATAATGAATAAAAAAGATGTTACAATAAAATTAATTAAACATACAAATAATGTCAAATAAAAATTCCACAACAATTTTTAACCAATACTACTACCACTTTGCCACAGCAACGCGTGGCCAGGCTCAGCTAGTGTGTTATATAAGATAGGAATATAGAAATATGCCACCTGAGATGCAGCTCGGTTTCAGCTTTAGAACTGGAATAGGTAGAAGCCAAAATGTTTTGCTCTGATAGAGAAGAAGATAGGAAGACAGATAAATAGGTAGGTAGGTAGGTAGACTCCTTACCCGGTTCTCTGTGAGTCCCAGTAGCAGTGCCAACTCCCTCACCTGCCCGGTACTAAGGTAGTAGGCTTGCTGGAAGCTGTTCTCCAGGACTCCCAGTTGAGCAGCCGAGAAGGGCACCCGGGGGCTGCGGGAGACCGGCCAAGGGCTGCCGGCCTGCTTCACCTCTGTGGAAAAGGGAAGTTTAATATATCCGATGACAACAGGTCTTGTCTTGGCCGCCAGCATGCTGGAGTGATATATTAAAACCATGATACAAGAGTTTGCATTCCCAACCCAAACTTCTGGAAACCAGAGTTCAAAGTCCTACAATTGAGTCCCCATTGCATATAAATAAAGATTATTTATTATTATTATTATTATTATTATTATTATTATTATTATTATTATTATTACTTGTGATTCCATGAGACCAGAGTTAGAATTCTCACTCAGTGGTAACTCATTAAGTGGTCTTGTGTCAGCCTCATATGAGTTACCATTGAGTGAGGATTCTAACTCTGGTCTCATGGAGTCACAAGTAATAATAATAATAATAATAATAATAATAATAATAATAATAATAATAATAATACAGTAGAATCTCATTTATCCAAGCCTCGCTTATCCAAGTTTCTGGATTATCCAAGCCATTTTTGTACTCAATGTTTTCAATATATCGTGATATTTTGGTGCTAAATTCGTAAATACAGTAATTACAACATAACATTACTGCATATTGAACTGCTTTTTCTGTCAAATTTGTTGTAAAACATGATGTTTTGGTGCTTAATTTGTAAAATCATAACCTAATTTGATGTTTAATAGGCTTTTCCTTAATCCCTCCTTCTTATCCAAGATATTCGCTTATCCAAGCTTCTGCTGGCCCGTTTATGTTGGATAAGTGAGCCTCTACTGTAATAATAAGGCCAAGATCAAAAAATCAGCTGATGACCCAAAATGCAGACTGTGCAAGGAAACCGGCAAAATCATTGATCATATCCTCAGCTGCTGTAAGAAAATCGCACAGACAGACTACAAACAGAGGCACAACTATGTGGCCCAAATGACAAAAATGGCTTGGATTATCCAGAGGCTTGGATAAGCAAGGCTTGGATAAATGAGACTCTACTATATTATTATTATTGTATGACACAGTAAACAAGATAGATATGCTGGATTTCGTATCACAAAATCACAAGTCGAACACTTCCCAAGTGTCTAGGACTGTGTGATGTATTTTCGGATGATGCGCGTAGATCCCAGTAGGGTGGCCTTTTGCAGTTATTATTATTATTATTATTATTATTATTATTATTATTATTATTATTATTATTTATACCCCGCTTTATCTCTCCTGAAGCAGCATTTCAGAAGCTTATGCAAGAAGAAGCCTTACTTGGAGCGCCAGGAGGCTTGCAGCGAGTGCAGTTGATCCAAGAGCAGCCTTGGATCTCCTTGGGGTCTCCAGATGGTTCCTTGCAATCCCCTTTTTCTCCTTCAGAACCATCCACAGCCAGGATGGAACGGATGGAAAAATCGGCCATGCGCCGAGGAGAAGCTGTGGGCAGGTCCCTTGGCTCCAGGTGATCCAAGACCTTCATCTGAGAAGCTGCCTCATTGTTGGAAAAGGACCTCGCAGGAAGAACTTCAGCCGGACTATCCATGTTGGTCATCTTTCTCAGCGGGCCCTGGTTTCGGGAAACAGCCGTGGAGACATGCAGCTCCATCTATTTAACAGCGGAGCTGAGATTTCGAGGGATTTAGCCCAAACCAATCCATGGTCCTGTTAGGAAGGAATGAGGTCACCTGGAGATTGGATTGGAAAGCAATTATGGGATGGAAAGGTTTCCTCTTACTCAGCATGACACTCGATCCCACAAGTTGGAAAAGTGGCTAGCAACAAGGTTGGCCTCCCTCCCTCCCCGTCCCCTTCATTTCTAAAACAAGAGGATATAGTGGCTTTACATAAGGCAACCTCTACTAGCAGGGACTCAAGAGCCGACATCTTACTTAGCAAGGTCCAAGAACGTAAAAAAAGAAACAGGGTCAAGGTGATCAAACATAAATGATGCTCACAGGTAAATCAGGTGAGGCAGAGCCAGAGTCACAAAGCAGATCAGGACTCAAACCAATGAGGAATCAAGTGAATCAAGAAACAACCTACTCTTTTTACTCAAATCTAATGCTCACCTTGTGGGGCTAAATGACCTCTCCAAAATTTGGGTGCCCATAATATCTGTGTAATACGGTAATCTTAGGCCCCTTCTACACTGCCATATAATCCAGATTATGAAAGTCGATAATCCACATTATCTGCTTTGAACTGCATTATATGAGTCTAAAGGTTTTCCCCTGATGTTAAGTCCAGTTGTTACCGACTCTGGGCAACTCAGGTTGCTCCTGACACGAAAATAATAAATAAATAAATAAATAAATAAATAAAACCGACTCTGGGGGTTGGTGCTCATCTCCATTTCTAAGCCAAAGAGCCAGCGTTGTCCATAGACACCTCCAAAGTCATGTGGCCAGCATGACTGCATGGAGCGCCATTACCTTCCCGCCAGAGCGATACCTATTGATCTATTCACATTTTGCATGTTTTTGAACTGCTAGGTTGGCAGGAGCTGGGGCTAACAGCAGGCGCTCATTCCGCTCCCGTGATTTGAACCTGTGACCTTTTGGTGTGCAAGTTCAGCAGCTCAGCGCTTTAACACACTGAGCCACCATATAATGAGTCTACATACACACACACACACACATATATACACACACACATACACATACAGTAGAGTCTCACTTATCCAACATAAATGGGCCGGCAGAACGTTGGATAAGCGAATATGTTGGATAATAAGGAGGGATTAAGGAAAAGTCTATTAAACATCAAATTAGGTTATGATTTTACAAATTAAGCACCAAAACATCATGTTATACAACAAATTTGACAGAAAAAGTAGTTCAATACACAGTAATGCTATGTCGTAATTACTGTATTTACGAATTTAGCACCAAAAAATCACGATGTATTGAAAACATTGACTACAAAAATGCGTTGGATAATCCAGAACGTTGGATAAGCGAGTGTTGGATAAGTGAGACTCTACTGTATATGAGTCTACGCCACCATATAATCCAGTTCAAAGTGGATAATCTGGATTTTATATGGCAGTGTAGAAGGGCCCTTAGTGCTGAGACAAAGCCAACGGGGAAGCTGCTTCAGAAGTTTCTTTTTTTAAAAAAATAGTTTTTATTGAATGTTAAATTTTTCATACAATAATTGCTTTTATCACATAGCAGATATTTAATTTATCATACAATACTTGCCTCTCTTTTTTATATCTACTGTTGATTAAAATCTACTACATCGTTAACATTTGTCTATCTATCTAGTTTCTTTAAGGGATGTCATCTCTCATTTAATTGCATTGACTCAATGATATGGGATCCTGGGATTTGTAGTTTGGTGAGGCATCACAATTCTTTGGCAGAGAAACCTCCAGACCTTGTCAAACAACAGCCCCCACAACTTCATAGCATTGAACCAAGGTAGTTAAAGTGGATCATTCTACAGAATATATGCATCCCAGGATTTTCCTTTCAGTTGCTGGAAGCTTTGGTGTCCTAACACTTGCAGGAAATTAGACTTGAACCCAAAACCCTAAAGTATTGAATCAGGACATCTTCAGAGACATGGTCCTTCATGCCAACTGGGTGGGATTTGGAAGGGGGGGGGGGGGTGAATTTTAAATGGTATTTTAATTTGTAGTCTAACCTAAAAGTACACTGTACGAATCGATTTTAAAGTGTGACCAAAGTCTATGATTGTTAGCTGGCTTGAGTCCCCAAGGGGAGAAAGATGGGGATAAATGAAGTAAATAAACAGGTTTATTATTATTATTATTATTATTAATAATAATAATACCTACTGGCCCTTCAGGCTATAAACTTCAGAAAATGAGGCCTCTTCTACGCTGCCATATAAAATCTGGGATAAAGAGAAAATCTGGGATCAGATCTTGGGATATAAGGACAGTGTAGAAGGGGCCTCATATAATCCAGTTCAAAGCAGATCATGTGGATTATATGGCACTGTAGAAGGAGAATGAATTCTCTACAAATCTTGGGATCTGTAGTTGGGTGAAGCACTGGCTCTCTTGGGCAAAAGTCTCATAAAACCACAACTCCCCTGATCCCATTGAGCCATGGCACTTAAAGTGGTGTCAAACTGCATCAATTCCACAGTATAGACGCACCTTGAAAGCTAGTCCTAGATTCTCAAACTATAGCTTAGCTCTTCTCCATTTGGCTTCCATTGGCCCTCTTCTTATTTAATGCTCTCGTCCTCCTTTCATCTCGTCCTTGATGCCTCGAATCATATTTCCTAGGAGCCTCGGTTGCTACAGACATTTCCCTGCTTTTGCGCAGCGTTGTCAGGAGAAAACATGGTCCATCCATCAGGTTTCCGGGATTAAAGATCTAGAAGACACACAAAAGAAAGCGGGGGCTAAAGAAACACAATTAACTAATTACCTCCTGCCCTTCTAATCCTAAACGGAGGAGGCTTCGTAACCCAATCTCTGCTGCACCCCATGGCACAATAAGCCTCACAGGCAGGCAGCTCAAAGCAGGCAAGGCTCATGTTTTGGGGGGGGGGGGGGGGGAACAGGCGACTTGATATGCTGTTTAAAGGACCCCAAACAGAGGGGGGCTATGTAGTTTTTAATATATTTTATGTTCATGACACGAAAGATTAAACGTTTTCATTTTTTATATTCATACTAGAGTATACAGCAGGGGTCCCCAAACTAAGACCCAGGGGCCGGATGCGGCCCATCGAAGCCATTTATCCGGCCCCCATGGCACAAGGGCAGAAGGGGGTTAGACTAAATGACCCAAGGGGTCTCTTCTTCTCTTACAACCATTATTATTATTATTATTATTATTATTATTATTATTATTATTATATTTTATGACACAGCAAACAAGATATATATGCTGGATTTCGTATCACAAAATCACATTATTATTATTATTATTAACATTGAGGCTGGGTGGCCATCTGTCAGGGGTGCTTTGCTTGTGCTTTCGGTGCACAAAGGCAGAAGGGGATTGGACTCAATGGCCCAAAGGGTCTCTTCCAACCCTCTTTATTATTATTATTATTAATAATAATAATAATAATAATAATAAAAATTGAGGCTGGGTGGCCATCTGTCAGGGGTGCTTTGCTTGTGCTTTCGGTGCACAAAGGCAGAAGGGGATTGGACTCAATGGCCCAAAGGGTCTCTTCCAACCCTCTTTATTATTATTATTATTATTATTATTAATAATAATAATAAAAATTGAGGCTGGGTGGCCATCTGTCGGGGGAACTTTGCTTGTGCTTTCGGTGCACAAAGGCAGAAGGGGATTGGACTCAATGGCCCAAAGGGTCTCTTCCAACCCTCTTTATTATTGTTGTTGTTGTTGTTATTTTATTGTATGACACAGCAAACAAGATAGATATGCTAGAATTATTATTATTATTATTGCTCGGTGGCCAACTATAGTCCGGCCCTCCAACGGTCCGAAGGATCGTGAACTGGCCCCCTGTTTAAAAAGTTTGGGGACCCTTGGTATACAGTATAGTTAGGCAATCCCTCATTGTCTGAGTATGATGGCCTTTCAGGTGCAATGTTTTGGCGGCAGATACATAGGTGAACATGGAGCCCTATTCTTGCCCTGCACGTTCTTCCACTGTGAGGACACCGTGGAAGAACCCAAGTGGAAGGCAGTCCCGGTCAGGGTTGGCTTGATGCGCCTTCCTCTTGGCATGATTCTCCCTTCTGCCCTCCATTCATCCCTTTTCAAATTCCACAGCACTGCTGGTCACAGCTGACCTCCAGTTAGAGCGCTCAAGGGCCAGGACAGATCGTAATTTTGTCTATTGTTTCCAAATGCTGGCTGAGATCTTTTGGCACGGCACCCAATGTGCCCATCACCACCGGGACCACCTGCACTGGTTTCTGCCAGAGTCTTTGAAGTTCAATCTTGAGGTCCTGAGAGCGGCTGAGTTTTTCCTGTTGTTTTTCGTCAATGCGACTGTCACCTGGGATGGCAACATCAATGATCCAAACCTTTTTCTTTTCCACAACTGTGATGTCTGGTGTGTTGTGTTCCAGAACTTTGTCAGTCTGGATTCGGAAGTCCCACAGTATCTTTGCGTGTTCATTCTCCAATACTTTTGCAGGTTTGTGATCCCACCAGTTCTTTGCTGCTGGGAGGTGGTACTTGAGGCATAAGTTCCAATGAATCATTTGGGCCACATAGTTGTGCCTCTGTTTGTAGTCTGTCTGTGTGATTTTCTTGCAGCAGCTGAGGATATGATCAATGGTTTCGTCGGTTTCCTTGCACAGTCTGCATTTTGGGTCATCAGCTGATTTTTCGATCTTGGCCTGAATTGCCTTTGTTCTGATGTCTTGCTCCTGGGCTGCAAGGATCAGGCCTTCTGTCTCCTTCTTCAGGGTCCCATTCGTGAGCCAGAGCCAGGTCTTCTCCTTATCAGCTTTTCCTTCAATTTTCAAGGAACTTTCCATGCAATGTTTTGTTGTGCCATCTATCAGCTCTAGTTTGTAGTGTGATTTTCTTGTACTGGTTTTTTGTTTGTTGTGCTTTGAGGAGTTTCTGATTTTTGACTTCAATCAAAGCAGGTTCTTCACTTTGCTTTACAGATTCTGCCAGGGCATGTTGTTGTTGTTGTTGTTCTTCTTCTTCTTCATCATCATCATCATCATCATCATCATCATCATCATTATTGCAACAAAGGTTGGATGGCTAACGGTTCTTTTACTTCATGCCTATCAATTATTTTAAGTTAGATCGTGAAATGTCTCTGTGCCAAATTTGTTCCGGATCCCTTGAGCCACGGAGCAGCCTTTGTGGTACAAACCAACCAACATACATACATAACCTTCCCGCAAACAACTACATTGCCCACAACTGTTTGCAAGCGGCAGCCATTTTTAAGCGGCAGCCGTGTTCTGATAGGCTGGGAGGGGGGTGACGTCAGTGGCTGGGCTCGAAAACACATTCGGCTGGAAACGCGAAAGGGAGGGGGAAAGAGGAAGGCGGTGACGTATTGTTAGAACAGGAAGACTACATTACCCAGGATCCCTTTTTTATCTGCGCATGCGCAGTAATGGGTCATTGAAATTATTTGGAGGAATTTGCGATGGCGGATATGGTGGCTTGATGGAGTAAAGGGAAGAAATGTTTGACTCCTTTCGGTGAAGAAGGAGCGAGGCTTCGTCGGTAAGAGAAGAGGGAAAGGGAGCGTGGGGCCTAGTGACTGTCAAGGAGCCTGCTGGGAGTAATGGGTTGTCATGGCAACAGGAAGGGGATGAGGTCATTGCGGGGGGGTGGGGGGCTTTCCTGGAGGAAAGTTATTTCCTTGGGCAGTTATTCTGCTTTGATATTCTGGGTTATATGGCTGTGTGGACAGGGCCCTTAGTAGGCCTTGAATTGGCATGAGCCGAGAGTGTGATGCAGCAGCTAGGAAGGCCAATGCAATTCTAGGCTGCGTCAGTGCGTTTTAAGGTTGCGTCAGTACGGGCCGACTAGAAATTTAAGAATACACAATCCAAACCCTCCTGACAAATGGCTATCCAGCCACCCATGAGCTTCCTACACCGTTCCTCATAGAGTTTGGCTTCCAGACCTTTGACCATTTTGGTTGTTCTCATAGAATCATAGAGTTGGAAGAGACATCGTGGGCCATCCAGCCCAACCCCATTCTGCCAAGAAGTAGGAAAATCTCATTCAAAGCACCCCAACAGATGGCCATACAGCCTCTGCTTAAAAACCTCCAAAGAAGAAGCCTCCACCGCACTCTGGAGCAGAGAGTTCCACTGCTGAACAGCTCTCACAGTCAGGAAATCCTAATGTTCAGGTGGAATCAACTTTCCTGTAGTTTGAAGTCATTGTTCCATTGTTCTGCTGATCTAGTTTCTAGGTCAGCAGAAAACAAGCTTGCTCCCTCCTCCCAATGACTTATCATCACACTTTGATACATGGCTTTCATGTCTTCCTCTGGACACATTCTAACTTGTCCATCTCCTTCTTGATTTGCTTCACCCAGAACTGGACCTAGGTGAGATCAACCAGATTAAAATATTTTGGAAAATGGCATTCATAACCTTTTTTGGGGGGGGGGGGGGGAATCCTTTTGAAGATCATAACTTTTTAGAAAAGCATGACCTTTCAGAGAAGAGCCAAAAACCCTTTAGAGTAGAATCTTCTCTTTTGGTATACAACCAGATGCAATTATGCAAAGCAATGGTTTCCATTGTTAGACTGAATAACCTGTTAAAACTGAAGACCTGGCTATGTACGCAGGCATTTGAAGAATAAGCATGTGTTGGCTTCGACGCGGTCTGAATTACGGCTCTTGTATAAGGTCTGGTGGATGAATGGCATAAGCACTTTGCATTGTTTTAAACTTTGTATATTGTATTTTATGACTGTTTTAACTGTTTTAATGTTTTAGTTCATTGTATATCAGTGTAATGGCATCAATTGCCACTTGTAAGCCACCCTGAGTCCCCTCTGGTGAGAAGGGCAGGGTATAAATAATTGAAATAAATAAATAATAAATAAAACAGAGATTTGCCATTGTGTAAAAACAGCAGAGCTTAAGGCCCTTTCCACTCAGCTGAATAAAATCCCACATTTTCTGATTTGAACTGGGATATATGGCAGTGTGGATTCAGATATTCCAGTTCAAAGCAGATATTGTGGGTTATTCTGCCTTGATATTCTGGGTTATATGGCTGTGTAGAAGGGCCCCAAGCTATCCCCTACTAACATTGCCATTTGAATGACTGGGGCCCTTTCTACACTGCTTTGAAGTGGATTTTAACTTAGTGTTCATGCGGCCCGCCCTTGTTATATTGCTTTCTGACTTTGTGTTGTACTGTATATTATTCTCTATTGTATTGTTTAATTGTATTATGATATGTTGTTTTTATATTTTGTTATATTGTATTGTCCTGGGCATGGCCCCATGTAAGCCGCCCCGAGTCCCCGTTGGGGAGATGGTGGCGGGGTATGAATAAAGTTTTATTATTATTATTATTATTATTATTATTATTATTATATGGCAGTGTAGACTCATATAATGCAGTTCAAAGCAGATAATATGGCTCTACTTTGATAATCTCAATTATATGGCAGTGTAGAATCCAGCCTGGGAGTTTTCTTGTTGAAATATTACTTTCCATGCTTAATTTTAATAGGTCTTGCTCTCATTTGTTGGAGTTTGGCTATTGAAGAAGTCAAAGGTCAGGAACCATGGCGAATGTGAGCAGCGCAGGAGACCCAGGTATCTCCAGGATGAGTATTGCATCCCAATTCTTTTCTGGAGAGGAGACCACTGGCATCGATACCATGACCACCTCCGAAAGGGTAAGGCAGAGTCTCTTATAAACTGAACTGATGATCTGGGTCTAAACTGAGGATCTGGGTCTAAACTTTAGACTCTAGGGCAGTGGTACTCAACCTGTGGGTCACCAGATGTTTTAGCCTTCAACTGCCAGAAAGCCTAACTGCTGTCAAACTGGCTGGGATTTCTGGAAGGTGTAGGCCAAAACACCTGGGGACCCACAGGTTGATAACCACTGCTCTAAGGGTTGCAGCTCCCATCAGCTTTAGGAAACATTTACATGAAGCCGCAAGGAGAGATCATCAGGAGTTTCGGGGTGCGGTGTCATCTCTATGCAGATGATGTCCAACTCTGTCACTCCTTCCCACCTGTTACTAAGGAGGCTGTCCAGGTCCTGAACTGAACTGGATGAGGGCCAACAAATTGAAACTGAATCCAGACAAGGCAGAGGTCCTCCTGGTCAGTCGGAAGGCCGAACAGGGTGTGCTGGACGGGGTCACACTCCCCCTGAAGGCGCAGGTTCGCAGTGTGGGGGTGATCCTAAACTCATCATTGAGCCTGGAGCCCCAGGTCTTGGTGGTGGCTAGGGGAGCCTTCGCACAGCTAAAATTTGTGCGCCAGCTGCACCCGTACCTTGAGAAGCTGGCCTTGGCCACGGTGGTCCATGCTCTTGTTACATCCCAATTAGACTACTGCAACACACTCTATGTAGGGCTGCCTTTGAAGACTGTTCAGAAGCTTCAATTAGTCCAATGGGAGGCAGCCAGGTTGTTAACTGGAGCGGCATACAGGGAGCGCACTAGTTCTCTGTTACGTCAGCTCCACTGGCTGCCGATTAGCTACCGAGCACGATTCAAAGTGCTGGCTTTAGCCTATAAAGCTCTAAACGGTTCCGGCCTAGCTTACTTGTCCGAACGTGTCTCCCGCTATGACCTACCACGTAATTTAAGATCTTCGGGGAGGCCCTGCTCTCGGTACCGCCAGCCTCACAGGTACTAACGAGACGAGAGACAGGGCCTTTTCAATGGTGGCTCCCCAGCTGTGGAACTCCCTCCCCAGCGACATCCGGCGAGCTCCATCCCTTTTGAGTTTTAGAAAGAAAGTGAAAATCTGGCTATGCAAGCAAGCATTCAAAGAATAAGTTCCGTTGGCTTTGACTCGGTCTGGACTAAGGTTTATGTACAAAGTTTTGTGGATGAATGGCTCAAGTATTTTGTATTATTTAAAATCTGTTTTTAATTGCTTATGTTTTATTCTTTTGTATTGTTGTGTATTGGCATTGAATTCTGCCAGTTTTGTAAGCCGCCCTGAGTCCCTTTGGGTGAGAAGAGCGGGATAGAAATAATGGAAATAAATAAATAAATAAGTAATGTATGATGAGAGATGCTGAGAGTAGCATCCCTCACCATACACCAGGCATGGGCAAACTTTGGCCCTCTATGTGTTTTGGACTTCAATTCCAAAACAGATCTGCCAATAGGCCGCAGGTCGGGGTGAGCTCTAGCTCTTGCCAACCTAGCAGTTCGAAAACGTCCAAATGTGAGTTGATCAATAGATCCTGCTTTGGCGGGAAGGTAATAAAGGCGCCATGCAGGCAACACAACCAGGAGGTATCTACAGACAACAGGCTCCTCGGCCTAGAAATGGAACAAGAGCACCTCACCTTGGCCAGAGTTGAGCACCACCTCCAGAAAACCAGAGATGAGAGGGGAAGCCTTTTCCTTTGTGCTGTATATTTGTATATTAACATTTTTGCAACACATTTTCTAAAGAAAATCAAGACTTTTATAACAGTCAGTACTAAAAACATTCACATATGTTCATAGATTGAAAAAGATAGATGAGAAAAGTCCTGTTATGTGTCAGCATTGATCGGATTTTTTATTTTGTTCAAACAGGTTGTGGATTTGCTGAACCAAGCTGCCTTAATCAGCAATGAATCGAAAATCACAATCCTCAAGCAGGTAAGTGACTTCATTGCATGAAAGTGAAAGCTCCTTTGGCTCTGTTTAAATCAGATTATTTGGACCTCATCTCCCAGAATTCACAACTGACTGTATCTTGTTTAGCAGGACCTGATATCTCCAATTAGCAAAGATTTTTGAACAATCTGTTGGTACACCAGAAATATTATTCTGGGTGTTTCATGTTTGGGTCCATTAACCCCCCCCCCCCCCATTTTTCTTCCTTCCTCAGGTTCAAGAACTGATTATAAACAAGGACCCCACCTTACTGGATAATTTCCTGGATGTAAGTATTTGTTGATGCATTGGACAAGTGCTTGATATAAACTTTTAGCCAACGTCTTCTTCCCAGTTTTTTTTTTTTGGGGGGGGGGGGGACTTCAGACTGTAGGAATTGCTGCTTGCTTGGTTCTGTTCCATTTGTTGTCTCCTGGCCCCTGTGCAGGAAACCTACCCGTTACTTTTTTCCCACCAAGAAAGGTAACATTAGAAAAATGAAAATAGTTGTTTATGTAACAACATATTGGTTCTGATGCCAGTCTTGAAAGTGAGCCATCTGCAACCAAAGCAAACTCACACTTTTCCACTTAGAACAGTTTTGGAAATTCTGCCCAACAGCAACATGCTAGGCATAGCAAATCTCAACACCATGGCAGATATATTTTTGCCAATTACACTGTGCAACACAATTTTTGTTTCTGGGTTATAAATGTCATTTCCTAATTGACTGTAGCATAAAATCATAGAAAAACTGCAGAAACTTCATTTTTACAGGAGGGACATCCTGCAGCACATAACTCTGGCTTGTGGTTTTTGCCTGGGTTAAGCATAGTTTTTCTTCCCAATATAGCTCTACCATTACTTGGTCCTCAGAGTCAGCTTCTGAACTTCATCAGCCTCTGAAATTCAATTGCTCAGAATATTTTTGTTTGTTTGTTTTTTATTTTGTTTTTGGTATGTCTGAGGGCCAAAAGGAGGGTGACTGGCTGCAACTTTCTTTATTTCTACATTGCAGGAGATCATTGCTTTCCAGGCAGACAAGTCTGTTGAGGTCCGGAAGTTTGTCATTGGGTTCATAGAGGAAGCCTGGTGAGACCATTTTGGTTTGCGATTGAAGTGGGCATCCTCTGTTCAGCTGCTTTTTGGGGAAGGGGACACAGGTCAATACTACTTTGCTTGTGTATATATTGTGTGCATTTATAGTACGTACACCTTTTCCATCCAAGGATGGGGGTCAAGGCAGCTTATAGTATACTAGCTTAGGTACCTGGCGATGCTTGGGTTAGGTCTTTTGTAATAATAATATTAGAATTAGTCATTGTTTGTTTTTGGATTTTATAAATGATCCCATTATAAAATGCATAAGGATGTGGGCAAACTACAACTCCCATCATCACATATAATTACCTCCAATCCGCACGTGTAGTTAAAGTTGGTTGTGATGTGTATATGGGCCAGGTTTGGCACAGATCCTTCGTCCGTGGGGTTCACAAAGCTATCTGTATATGAATGAACTACAACTCCCATCATCCCATGTCAGTCCCCCGTCAAACTCAACCAGTACTTAAAATTGTTCTGTGTGCCAAGTTTGGTCCAGATCCATCCTTGTTGGGAGTCACAGAGCTCTCTGGATGCGGGAGCCATCTTGGAAAATACTAGATTCATAGATACTTGACTTTTGTCATATACATAGATTTAAAACTGTACAGATTAAAAACCATACGAAAACATCAAAGTATGAAGACGAAAGTTACCAAAAGACAAATGCTTTCTGAAGTTCAGATACTTTAAAACACAACATACAAAGCAGCACAGCACACCATTTTACCATCATCATTTATTTATATAGCGCAATCACTGTACAAGTAAATAAACATCAAAAGTTCAAAGCAGGGCTATGGCTTCCTTGGCCTGGCAGTTTCTGTGCTATGGATAAAAAGCCTTGTGCCATTTTCTTCGGCTCATCTTTTTCATTACTTTCTCCCCTTTCTGACTTTGCCTCCAGCAAACGGGACACAGAGTTGTTGCTCAAGCTCATTGCCAACTTGAACATGTTGCTGAGGGACGAGAATGTCAACGTGGTGAAGAAGGCAATCCTGGCCATGACTCAGCTGTATAAGGTGGCGCTGCAGGTGAGTCCCTTCTTCTTTCGCCAAAAGGTGGGAAAGCGCAACGGCGCAATCCCTGCAACCCACACAGTCGCAAAGTTACTCTATAAGATACTCTTTTCAAAGGCTTAACTGGAGCCAGGAAAATTTTCCCCTGTGCTATTGTCACTAGAACTGACTGTAGGGAGAGCATGCCCACACTAGATGTGCTTTAGTCTCCAAAATGCCGTTTCTCCAAACTCTGGGAAAGAATCCTTTTTCCCCTAGGCTTTCACAGTGCACTTCTTTTCCATTTCTGTTTACTGTTTTGTGATGGACGGTTATACAGTAGTTCAAATATCTATTTTCTTTCTTTGTCTCATGATGAGATTCTTCTTCAGGCTCCAACCCCTTTGTATACATCTCAGATAAATTTTCATCATGATTATTACAAATCCTTGAACTTTCCTTCCCGTAAGTTTCTGAATTGCACAGAGAGAAACAATCACACAACCAAATAACCAATAAGGATATGTAGCCTGAAATAAGTATTGAATCCTGAAGCAATCAGGAGATATTCTCTTGTTTCCAGGAGGCACAACCAGTGCTATGTAGCTTGGGAAAGTAACTTTCTTTGCCTGTAATTTGCAGAATCCTGTTGGCCCAGTTGGCATGGAGATCCTGGGAGCTGATCCCAAAAGTATTTATTTATTTATTTATTTCATTTATATACCTCTTTTCTCACCCCTGGGGGGACTCAAAGCGGTTCACATCAAATAAATGGCAAAAATTCAATGCCTCACATATGATTAAAAACAGTATTATCACACATCTAAAACAATAACATAGGACTATAAATTAAACCATTGAAACTATAAACCATCAAACATAAACATGTTATGCAATATTTACATAAAGTTCATGATGAAGGTTTGGGAATTAGGTATTTTCAACATGCTAACAGCAGGTTATCTTTGCCACCTGTAATTACACTATGTAGCATGATTTTTGTTCCTGGGTTATAAATGTAATTTCCTAATTGGTACTATTATAAAAATGTGGGAAATTTTTATTAAACTGCAAAAATTGTTTCTGCGGTCTGCACAAAGGTTTAAAATGGCATATTTTCATTAAAGAAAATTTCTAACTAAGTGCATAGATTGAAGAAAATAATAATACTTTCAGGCACAAAAACAAAGTTTCTGGACTAGAACAACTACTTTCAAAGTAAGGGTTGTACAATTAAACAGGAAATAACACTTTCAAACCAGGAACAAAATGTTTTTTCAAATTTTGCTACAAGTTGTATTGAAGCTCTGATTGTGGCTTTGGGTGAAATGACCGCTTCAGTCAGGAGGAGATGTTCCTCTTTGGCAGCAAAGCTTCTGTTTCCCATACTGGAATCTTGAACTGCCTGCCTTCTATCTATACGATCCCTTTGTCTGTTCATGCAGTGGATGGTGAAATCCCGAGTGATCAATGAGATGCAGGAGGCTTGCTGGGAAATGGTGTCGGCCATGGCCAGTGAAATCATCCAGTTGCTGGACTCCGACAACGACGGGATCCGCACCCATGCCATCAAGTTTGTGGAGGGGCTGATCATCACCCTGTCACCTCGCATGCCAGACTCGGAGGTGCCCAAGCGTCACAAAACCGACATCAGCCTGGACCGGGTGCCCAATGACCACCCTTACATCAAATATAGTAAGGAGATGGGAGAAGAGAGGGAGGTGGAAGCCCAATTTCAAGTCATATCAAGTTTCCCACTCCACTGAACCCAAGATAGGCCTGGATTAACCATTATAATAAATGTGTTGTAGCACAGGAGAGGTATATTTGTTTTTCCTTTCAATAATATAACTTTGAAGGCTATAATCTGCTAGATAATTACACCATTTTTATTTCCCATTGTTGTGCTCTTTCCATCCCAGGGTAACTGTTACTGTTATGAGCTCCTATCACATATTTTACAACATCTGCCCATTCTTTATTCCCACCTTTATCTTCCATTTACTGAGTAAAAACTGTTCTTTATTCAGCTCTAATTTTTCCCCAGATATTTCCTCTATCTCACACTTTATTTTTCTATAAAACTTTTGTACCCTGTCAAATATCACCACAGATGTAAAAATGTTCCTGTTTCACCACATTTATGCCAGCATAGTTTGGATGGGGTTGTTGTATGTCTTTCGGGCTGTGTGGCCATGTTCCAGAAGTATTCTCTCCTGACGTTTCGCCCACATCTATGGCAGGCATAGAATCATAGAATAGTAGAGTTGGAAGAGACCTCATGGGCCATCCAGTCCAACCCCCTGCCAAGAAGCAGGAAATCGCATTCAAAGCACCCCCGACAGATGGCCATCCAGCCTCTGCTTAAAAGCCTCCAAAGAAGGAGCCTCCACCACAGTCCGGGGCAGAGAGTTCCACTGCCGAACAGCTCTCACAGTCAGGAAGTTTTTCCTGATGTTCAGGTGGAATCTCCTTTCCTGTAGTTTGAAGCCATTGTTCCGTGTCTTAGTCTGCAGGGCAGCAGAAAATAAGCTTGCTCCCTCCTCCCTATGAGGAGGTTGTGAGGCATGGATAAACTAGGCAAGGAAAGGGAAAAAAAATATATATCTGTGGAGAGTCCAGGGTGTGACAAGAGTTTGGATGTGTTTTTTGTAAGATGAGCTAATTGATGTGGGGTTCAATACTATTTTGTCAATATTTTCCGTTGTGTTTCCTTAATCCTTAGGTGCTTAACTTTTTAAACTGAATTTATCCAGTGTTCAGCATCCTTCTCATTACTATTTAATTCCTCTTTACATTCCTCAATCAGTATCCGTTTCAAATTGTATTGTTTTTCTACTATTTTCCTATATATAAATCTCTCTTTTCCTTTCTTCTTCTCTATTTTTCATTTTAAGATTTGTTCTAGATCTGTTTCTGGGCATTCCTTTCTCTTCCAAATTCATTGGGACACCTTCTACACTGGCCCTATATCCCAGGATCTGATCCCAGATTATCTGCTTATCACAGATTATATGGCACTGGAGACTCATATAATACAGTTCAAAGCAGATAACCTGGGATCAGATCCTGGGATATAGGGCTAGTGGTATTTATTTATCGTGTCTGAAGCGAATTGAGAATAAAGTTATAATGTATTTAAAAACACAAAGTTAAAAACTTGGCATTATACTAGATTTCCTTTGACCAGAAGCTGGCCACTTGGAGTGCCTCTGGTGTCACTGTGAGAAGGGCCTCCATTGTGCATGTGGCAGGGCTCAGGCTGCACTGTAGTCAGTGGTCTGTGGTTTGCTCTTCTCCACACTCGCATGTTGTAGACTCCACTTTGCGGCCCCATTTCTTAAGGTTGTCTCTGCATCTCGTGGTGCCAGAGTGCAGTCTGTTCAGTGCCTTCCAAATCACCCAGTCTTCTGTGTGCCCTGCAGGGAGTTTCTCATCTGGTATCAGCTGTGGATTGAGGTTCTGGGTTTTAGCCTGCCACTTTTGGATTCTCACTTGCTGAGGTGTTTCTGCGAGTATCTCTGTACATCTTAGGAAGCTATTTCTTGACTTAAGGTGTTGGCAATGCTGGCTGATATCCAAACAGAGGGTGGGCTGGAGATATCACTGCCTTTGTCCTTTTATTACAGGCTGCTACTTCCCAGTGGGTGTCAGGTGGTGCAATACCAGCTAAGCAGTATAATTTCTCCAGCGGTGTAGGGCATAGACATCTTGTGATAATGCAGCATGTCTCATTATGAGTCATGTTCACTGTTTTAATGTGATGAGATGTACTCAGCACAGAGTAGCAAAGCACAAGGGCAGATGTCTTCACTGTTTCTGGTTGCTATCTCCAGGTTGTGCCAGCTTTTGTATGATATTATTTCTAGCACACACCTTTTGCTTGGGGCCTAGGTGACTTTAGGCAAGCCCTTCTCTCAGCTTCAGAGGAGGGCAACGGCTAACTTCCTCTGAAGAAATCTTGCCCAGAAAACCATATGATAGCATCAACTTGGGACCGCCATAAGTCAGAAACGACTCGAAGGCGCTCAGCAACATTGGCTGTGACACAGGCTGGGGAAACCTTGCTTCTGCAGATTTGGTACTTCTATTACCGTGTTTCCCCGAAAATAAGACAGTGTCTTATATTAATTTTTGCTCCCAAAGATGCGCTAGGCCTTATTTTCAGGGGATGCCTTATTTTTCCATGAAGAATTCACATTTATTGTTGAACAAAAAAATGAACATTATATACTGTGCAGTAGTTGTCATCACAAACCAGCATAACCAGACAAACTGTGAATCCTATCAAGAATTCCTTATTACTACCAATATTTCCATGAAAAACTATCTATAGTATGTACATTTACCGATCCTGCATGCTCTGGTGTTCTGTTCGTTGGACATGCTTCCTAACAAAAACTTTCCTAGGTCTTACTTTTGGGGGAGGCCTTATATTTAGCAATTCAGCAAAACCTCTACTAGGTCTTATTTTCTGGGGATGTCTTATTTTAGGGGAAATAGGGTAGTCCCACCCAATATGAACAATAACACAACCTAACAACAACAAGAAATCTCTGTGTTAAGGCTTGTTCCTAGGGTTCTTTGGGGCAGTGATTCAGAAAAATTACATTGGATACACTATATCCTCTCTAGTTTCTTTGGTTCGTTGGTTTGGTTTTCTATGGACGAGCAGATGGCAACTGGTAGATGACATATGTTGTGTATCTATCCAATCATCTACCGGTATGGCAAAGTTTTACCATATTGGAGGTGACATGGATTTCTGTCATGCTCTCCCCTCTCCTCTCAAGATGTTTTGTGGGAAGAAGGCAAGGCAGCCTTGGAGCAGTTGCTGAAGTTCATGGGGCACCCGGCCATCTCCAGCATCAACCTAACTGCAGCACTGGGATCTCTGGCTACCATTGCTCGCCAGCGGCCTATGTTTATGTCTGAGGTGATCCAGGCCTATGAGACGCTGCATGGTAAGCATGTTGAGTTTGTGGCATTGGTAGGCTGTTGGGAATTGTGGAAGTTGAAGTCCAAAACACCTGGAGGATCCAAGTTTGGCCATGCCTGGTCTACATTGCTATATAATGCAGTTCATTGCAGTTACGCATTATATGACAATGTATATCTAGGCAGGGATGTCATTGGGAGGCTAGAGGTTCCTTGCTCCTCTTCTGATCCCAGTATGGGGGAAAGGATGCTGAGAAACCGTTGCCTTCTTGACTGGTTTTTTGCCCGGCTCTCCTGACAGCCAATCTGCCCCCAACACTGGCCAAATCTCAAGTAAGCAGTGTGCGGAAGAACCTCAAGCTTCACCTATTGAGCGTCCTGAAGCACCCGGCATCGCTGGAGTTCCAGGCCCAGATCACCACCCTCCTGATGGACCTGGGCACCCAGCAGGCCGAAATCACCCGTAACATGCCCAACCTGAAGGAGCTGCGCAAGCGCCCGCGGGACGAGAGCGATCCCGCCATGAAGAAAATCAAGATCGGTGAGTAGGCATCGGGGAATGGGTGAGGCAGGACTGTTGGAGAAGTAGACTCTTTTCTAAAAGACAATTCAAGAATTTTTTTATCTCAGTTCAGTCTGGAAGCTAAGAGTTAGAATGTGAAAAGATTTTTTTTTAATGTGAAAAGATAAAAAAGGAAAAAAGTATTTGTTGAAATCAATGACATACTATTGACCAGGGATCCCCAAACTAAGGCCCGGGGGCCGGATGCGGCCCATCGAAGCCATTTATCCAGCCCCCATGGCACAAGGGCAGAAGGGGGTTGGGCTAAATGACCCAAGGGGTCTCTTCTTCTCTTACAACCATTATTATTATTATTATTATTATTATTATTATTATTATTATTATTATTATTATTATTATTATTATTATTATTATTTGAAACACAACAAGATGAGTCCACAGCAGACACTCTGCTGGCTGTTGTACTGGATCACATGCCAGACACTTCCCAAGTGTCTAGGACTGTGTGATGTATCTGCGAACAATGCGGGCAGTAAAGTGGCCTTCTGCAGCTGGCAGATGGTAATTTTGTCAGCGCCAATTGTGTTTAAGTGCAGGCCAAGGTCTTTAGACACTGCACCTAGTGTGCCTATCACCACTGGGACCACCTTGTCTGGCTTGTGCCAGAGTTTTTGTAATTCGATCTTTAAATCCTCATATCGTGTCAGCTTTTCCAGTTGTTTCTCCTCAATCCTGCTGTCCCCTGGGATTGCAACATCGACAATCCATACTTTGTTTTTTAACACGATTGTAAGGTCAGGAGTATTGTGTTCCAAAACCCTGTATTATTATTATTATTATTATTATTATTATTATTAATAATAATAATAATAATTAATAATATTGATAATTAATAATATTGATAATTAATATTAATAATTATTATTCTGCACAAAGGCAGAAGGGGATTGGATTCTATGGCCCAAATGATCTTTTCCAACTCTCAATTTTTTATTATTATTGTTTTTGTTGTTATTACAATAATAATAATAATAATAATAATAATAATAATAATAATAATAATTATTATTATTGCTTGGTGGCCAACTATAGTCTGGCCCTCCAACGGTCCGAAGGATCGTGAAATGGCCCCCTGTTCAAAAAGTTTGGGGACCCCTGCTATTGACTAATCTATAAAAAGAGCCTCCGGTGGCCTAGCGGATAAAAGCCTTGTGACTTGAAAGTTGGGTTGCTGACCTGAAGGCTGCCAGGTTCGAATCCCACCCGGGGAGAGCGCGGATGAGCTCCCTCTATCAGCTCCAGCTCCATGCGGGGACATGAGAGAAGCCTCCCACAAGGATAGTAAAAACATCAAAACATCCGGGCGTCCTCTGGGCAACGTTCATGCAGACTGCCAATTTTCTCACTCCGGAAGCAACTTCGGTTGCTCCTGACATGAAAAAAAATCTATAAAAAATCCAAATATAGCACTTCTATTACATGTTGGAGATATAAGATTAAAATGGCAAAATAAAGAATTAATAATGATCTTGGTTGCTGCTTATTGGTTAAGGTTATGTCATATGTCATAGAGTTGCAACCAATTCAACATAGTTTGTGGCAGCCATAAGAATGAAGTTTCTGGAGTAAAAAAAAACTCTTTCAAAGTAAGGACTACACTATGAAACAGGAAATAACATTTTCAAATCAGAAATTAAAAAATCAAAATTTGTTACATATCTAATACCAATCCTATGCTCTCTTTCATCTCTGCCCACCGCTCTTCTCCTTTGCTGCTGCAGAACCAGCCCTTGGGGATGATGATGAGGATAAAGACTTGGAGCCGGTGGTGGTCCCGGCCCCCAAGCCCTCCATCCAAGTCAGTACGCAGTCAGACATCGACATCACAGCGGAGTTCCTTCAGCCGCTTCTGACTTCAGATAATGTGGCCAACCTGGTGTGTATTCCTTGTTTTCTCTGGTTAAAAAAGCTCTGTATGCATTCTTGCTGCTAAGATATATTCAGGTAACAAGGTAAGCGAGAGCCAGCATGGTGTAGTGGGTTGATTATCAGACTCGGACTCTAGAGCAGGCATGGGCAAACCAGTAGGCTGTTAGGAATTGTGGGAGCTGAAGTCCAAAACACCTGGAGTGCCAGTGTTTGCCCATGCCTGACTTAGTATCTAGTTTTGCTTCTTTTTGGCATACTTTGGTTGTGAAATCTGCCAGTTCAGAGTTTTTAAAAAGGTATATCTGTGACCTTCTGAGCTCTCCTAACATCTCATTCGTATCCTTCTGCCCGCAGGTTCTCATCAGCATGGTCTACCTTCCTGAGAATATGCCTGCCTCTTTCCAAGCGACCTATACTCCCGTGGAATCAGCTGGCACAGATGTCCAGATCAAACATCTCGCCCGGCTAATGGCTAGCCAGATGACAGCAGCTGGGCTGGGACCTGGTAAGTCTGAAAATGGCATTTATAGCGGGAGCTGTCCCACAGATACAATCACCCTAAATTGGGCATGGGCCAACTTCAGCCATCCAGGTGTTTTGTACTTGAATATTTACATAACACTGTAATTTAAGATAAGACTGTCCAACTCTGATTAAATAATTATTCTAACCTTCTTCGGAGCCCCTGGTGGAACAGTAGGTTAAACCACTGAGCTGCTGAACTTGCTGACCGAAAGGTCGCCGGTTTGAATCCAGGGAGCGGAATGAGCTCCTGCTGTTAGCTTCAGCTTCTGCCAACCTAGCAGTTCGAAAATATGCAAATGTGAGTAAGGTACTGCTCCGGTGCAAAGATAATGATGCTCCATGCAGTCATGCCGGCCACATGACCTTGGAGGTGTCTTTGGACAACGCTGGCTATTCGGCTTAGAAATGGAGAGGAGCACCAATCCCCAGAGTCAGACACAACTAAACTTAATGCCAGGGGGAACCTTTTCCTTTCCTTAACCTTCTTCAGTGTAAATGTGCTCACGTATCCTTCCAATAACAATAAACAGAGTAAATTGGTTGCTGGTTGATGCTTTTTATTACTGTTAAAATGTTTTGTTTTTATTCTGTTTTTACATTGTGAATTGCATTTTTATGTAATTACATTTTAACTGTGTTGTTGGGCTCTGCCTCATGTAAGCCACCCAGAGTCCCTTCAGGGAGATGGAGGCGGGGTACAAAAATAAAGTTATATTATAATTATTATGTAATAATAATAATAATAATAATAATAATTAGAGTAAAATAATAAATTTAATAACAATAATGATAGAGTAAAATTATAAATGTAATAATAAAAGAGAAAAATAATACATGTAACAACAACAATAATAATAGGTGGGAAGGGAGGAATTTGGAAGGACTGGGAAGAGGAAGGCACAGCAAGGCAGCTGTTAAAACAGCTACAGTAGAGTCTCACTTATCCAAGCTAAACGGGCCAGCAGAAGCTTAGATAAGCGAATATCTTGGATAATAAGGAGGGATTAAGGAAAGGCCTACTAAACATCAAATTAGGTAATGATTTTACAAATTAAGCACCAAAACATTGTGTTATTATTTATTTATTTACTTACAGTATTTATATTCCGCCCTTCTCACCCCAAAGGGGACTCAGGGCGGATAACATTACACAAATAAGGCAAACATTCAATGCCTACAAGTTATACAACAAATTTGACAGAAAAAGTAGTTCAATACACAGTAATGTTATGTTGTAATTACTGTATTTACGAATTTAGCACCAAAATATCACGATATATTGAAAACATTGACTACAAAAAATGGCTTGGATAATCCAGAAGCTTGGATAAGCGAGGCTTGGATAAGTGAGACTCTACTGTACATAGTGATAAAGAAGTAATATATTTGCGGTGTTTCCATCTTCCTTACAAAATTTTATTGCAAGTAGGATGAAATAGAGGTAAAATGAGAAGAGGGCTGAATTTGGGGCAGAATATAGAATATGTTTTTCAGGACAGTAATACT
The DNA here is from genome assembly GCF_035594765.1 of Anolis carolinensis. Lineage (NCBI taxonomy): Eukaryota > Metazoa > Chordata > Lepidosauria > Squamata > Anolidae > Anolis > Anolis carolinensis. The sequence goes on along the minus strand of NW_026943821.1, from coordinate 6,185,962 downwards.
CTTTTCCCTTGAACTGGATTGTTCTTGCGGTCTCATCCTACTCTATAATTGATGATTCTCTGTAACTCCAATCCCGATAGGTGTGGAACAGATCAAACAGGCCAAGGAGGCACTTAAAGAAGAGAAAGCCCTCAAACCCGAAAGCGTTCTGATCAAGCGGCGCATCTCGGCCATTCATCCGGGGCAGGCCATCTCAGTGGTGGGAGCACAGACCACTGCCGGCACTGCCGACACAGGGGCCTCCCAGACAAAACGCCGCCCGGAGCCCATCATCCCCTCCACTCAGCCCAGGTCAGAGTCACACAAGTCTCGTTATTCATGGCAGTTATTGTGCATGTGCAGGATGGAAATAGTTTTCTGATAGTAATATAAGCTGAAAGAAATGAGAAATAACTATTAGTAACAATAATGATGGAGCCCTCAGTGGCGTAGCGAGTTGAACCGCTGAGCTGCTGAACTTGCTGACCAAAAGTTTGGCAGTTCGAATCCGAGAGCAGGGTGAGCTCCCACTGTTAGCCCCAGCTTTTGCCAACCTAGCAGTTCAAAAACATGCAAATGTGAGTAGATCAATAGGTACCACTTCAGTGGGAAGGTAACATCGCTCCATGCAATCATGCCAGCCACATGACCTTGGAGGTGTCTATGGAAAATGCCAGCTCTTTGGCTTAGAAATGGAGATGAGCACCACCCCTCAGAATCGGACATGACTAATGTCAGGGGAAATCTTTATCTAACAAGACTTTGCAAACTGTTGATGCAGGGTTGCAGTGCTGTAAAAGTACTTGAAGGTCAAATAGAGATTTGCTGGAAGAAATTCGAGAGCTAAATCAGTTGTCAGAATTTAAGACACAATGGAAAACCTGTCTCTTTCAGAAGGTCGACACAGTCAACTTTGAACCATGAGTCTTGGATTTGCATTTTATATTTTGACCTTGGTACCATGTTTTTTGGTCTATGTATTTCATGGTGGTGTGTTTTGATTGTGTTGTATCCCATCTTGAACCATGAAAAAATATATTGTATATATTATTATATATTATATTATATATAACCTATTATTATATATTAATATATTATTACCAAAGTAACAGTAAGATAGAAGGTCCCTCCCCAAAGGAACCTTTCCAAGAAGTTTAAGTTTCTCTTTATACCTGTGGCATCACTGGTTTCTAGTTGACTCTACCCATTCAATTTTTAACTATGAATTTTAAAGTGAAGCCCTGTGTCTCCTGTATTTTAATTTTGTTATCTTTGTTATATGTTTTAATATATGTATTTTACTGGATGTTTTTATATTGACGTGTTGTTAACTGTGTTGTGCCCTGCCTCAAGCTGTGAGGAGTGGCGAGTTGTTGTTGTTGTTGTTGTTATAAACTATCAAAGTCTGAGTTATCACAAGTGTGAAAAGGAACATAAACTTCTTGGAAAGTTTACTTTGGGAAGGGACCTTCCCTCTTACTGTTAGTTTGGTAATAATAATAATAATAATAATAATAATAATAATAATAATAATAATAATAAATTTTATTTCTTACCTGCCTCTCCTTGTGGCTCAAGGAGGGGTACAACACAGTCAAAAGACATCAACATAAAATACATACAACAAAATACAGTAGAGTCTCACTTATCCAACGCATTTTTGTAGTCAATGTTTTCAATATATCATGATATTTTGGTGCTAAATTTGTAAATACAGTAATTACTACATAGCATTAATGTGTAATGAACTACTTTTTCTGTCAATTGTGTTGTATAACATGATGTTTTGGTGCTTAATTTGTAAAATCATAACCTATTTTGATGTTTAATATAGGCTTTTTCTTAATCTCTCCTTATTATCCAACATATTTGCTTATCCAACGTTCTGCCGGCCCGTTTATGTTGGATAAGTGAGACTCTACTGTAGATATATAAGAACACACCACCATAAAATATATACACAATAACACATGTCACCAAGATAAAAAAAAAACAGCAACAATATAATGCAAATCCAAAATTCATGGGTCGGCCTGCTGGAAGAGATGGGTCTTCAGTTGTGTTTCAAATTCTAACAGCTCATTTAGCTACTAGATCTCTTTTGGTAGGTAAAGAACAAATACATTGATGGCGCTGTGTAACTGACAGTGATTTCCAAGTTAGCAACTGTGTAAGAGGTCGGAGTGTGAGTTTGTGAAGCAGTCAGTCAATAAAGATGGAAGTCTCTTTGTACTTCAGGGACCCCACTCCAGGGTCTCCTCATTTCTACTTCTGCAGTAGCCAGGACTTTCTCCTCCACATTGATTGTACTGAGTCCTCATAATGTTTCCAATTCCATGTCACAGTTGGACAGATTTCCTCCCAGTTAACACAGATACCAAGCCCAGGTAGAACTTGGTATCCATCCTGCTGCTGAAGCAAAGCCCAAACTTCAAAAGGAGCTACCAAGTTCTCTTCTCTTCAGGTTGGCTGGCGCCAGTGGACGAAAGAAGATCTTCCGCCTGAGCGATGCCATCAAGCCTCTGGCAGATGCACAGAAGGACAAGCTGAAGGTGGCAGCCGTGAAGCGGATCCTGCGCTCGGAGAAGGCCGTGGCCTGCAGTGGGGCTGCTCAGGCAAGTCCAAAAGAGCTTGAATGTAGAATCATAGAGCTGGAAGAGATCCCAAGGGCCATCTAGTCCAACCCCCTTTTGCCAGACAGAAAAAGCACAATCAAAGCACCCCCGACAGATGGCCATCTGGCCTCTGTATAAAATCCTCAAAGGTGTTAGCATTCCCCGGTTTTCAGAGGGTTGTTCATTATTAACGGTCCTGATTTACGAGTTTTTTAAATGAAAGGCACTGCAGACTAACTCAACCAGAGATGCCAGCTATAGCAGAACTCCTGGTGAACCAACCTGGACACAGAATATTATTTGAGAACACAGAAATGCTGGACCATTCTAACAACCACCATGTCAGACGACACAGAGAAGCCACTGAAATCCACAAGCATGTGGACAATCTCAACAGAAAACCATAAAAATGAACAAAATCTGGATACCAGTATTGAAAACTCTAAAATCAGGACAGTAAATAAAGAACAATACTCAAAAATAGGGGAATTACAGGCATGAAACAATCCGGGTCAGCTAATACCTCCTAAAAAAGGATTCCCCCAGGCAGGAATCAGACAGGCCTTGAAGCCACAAGGCTTTTCAATGCTAATCAAGGTGATTCATTGCAACATTCACTCCTGCACCCAAGGGTTCTTTCTCCCACCCTGGATCTTCTACAGATATATAAACCTTTCTTGTCTAGTTTCCTATATAGAATCATAGAATCATAGAATAGTAGAGTTGGAAGAGACCACATGGGCCATCTAGTCCAACCCCCTGCTAAGAAGCAGGAAATCGCATTCAAAGCACACCCGACAGATGGCCATCCAGCCTCTGCTTAAAAGCCTCCAAGGAAGGAGCCTCCACCACGGCCCCGGGGAGAGAGTTCCACTGTCGAACAGCTCTCACAGTGAGGAAGTTCTTCCTGATGTTCAGGTGGAATCTCCTTTCCTGTAGTTTGAAGCCATTGTTCCGTGTCCTAGTCTGCAGGGTAGCAGAAAACAAGCTTGCTCCCTCCTCCCTATGACTTCCCCTCACGTATTTGTACATGGCTATCATGTCTCCTCTCAGCCTTCTCTTCTGCAGGCTAAACATGCCCAGCTCTTTAAGCCGCTCCTCATAGGGCTTGTTCTCCAGACCCTTAATCATTTTAGTCGCCCTCCTCTGGACGCTTTCCAGCTTGTCAACATCTCCCTGGAAAGCGTCCAGAGGAGGGCGACTAAAATGATACCTCACAACCTCTGGGGATGTCTGCCATAGACATGGGCGAAACGTCAGGAGAGAATGCTTCTGCAATATTTATTTATTTATTTTTATTTCCAGAATTTATACCCCGCCCTTCTCACCCGGGGGGACTCAGGGCGGCTTACACAGTTGGCAACATTTAATGCCAAACAATATGGCCATACAGCCCAGAAAACTCACAACAACCCACATACTGACTGAGTTTGGGACGTTCCCCTCACTTGGACCCTTCATTCCTCCCAACAGGCCCGGGTGAAAATCCTTTCCTCCCTGGTGACCCAGTTTGAGGTCCCGCTCAAGAACGAGGTCCTGGCCTTCATCTTGGATGACGTCCGCAACCGGCTGGACCTGGCCTTCGCTTGGCTGTACCAGGAATATAATGCCTATTTGAGCCAGTATCCCTCTGGTTCTCTCAACAACTACGACGAGTGTCTCATTGGGCTGCTCTCTGGGCTTCAAGAGAAGCCGGACCAAAAGGACGGGTAGGTAGTTGCTCTTGCAGAGGCATATCAAGGGCCCACTGTATTGCTTGTAGTACTGTACTGTTATTTTTCATATCTTTTGGACATTTTTGTCCACATCTTGTAGGTACAGTAGAGTCTCACTTATCCAACATTGGCATGCTTCCAAACAAAAATTTTGCTAGGTCTTACTTTCGGGGGAGGCCTTATATTTAGCAATTCAGCAAAACCCCTACTAGGTCTTATTTTTCGGGGATGTCTTATTTTCAGGGAAACAGGGTATGTAGTAATTACTGTATTTACAAATTTAGCACCAAAATATCACGATGTATTGAAAACATTGACTACAAAAATGCGTTGGATAATCCAGAACGTTGGATAAGCAAGTGTTGGATAAGTGAGACTCCACTGTACTTTTTTAGTACTCCTGACTATTGGACTTCTTTTTTTTTGTGTGTGTGTCAGGAGCAACTGGAGTTGCTTCTGGAGTGAGAGAATTGGCTGTCTGCTAGGACGTTGCCCATGAACCTCGCCTAATGGAGTTTTACTATACTTGGTCTTCTATATATATACAGTATAGTCTCACTTATCCAACATAAACGGGCCAGCAGAATGTTGGATAAGCAAATATGTTGGATAATAAGGGGATATTAAGGAGAAGCCTATTAAACATCAAATTAGGTTAAGATTTTAAAAATTAAGCACCAAAACATCATGTTATACAACAAATTTGACAGAAAAAGTAGTTCAATATGCAGTAATGCTACATAGTAATTACTGTATTTATGAATTTAGCACCAAAATATCAGGATGTATTGAAAACATTCACTACAAAAATGCATTGGATAATCCAGAATGTTGGATAAGCGAGTGTTGGATAAGTGAGACTCTACTAATATATATTATTTTAGTGTGTTTTATCAGAGTTATTGTATTTTATGATATTTTTATTTTATTTTTCTTATTTTCATTTTTTAGTCTTTATTTTATTCGTCATCATTTTGTTTATTAAGTTACAGTTAGGTTGTTTATATTGTGTAATGTGCCTTGTCCTCATATAAACCATTTGTATGCTTTACTTTTGGCATTGAATGGTTGCCATATTGTTGGAAACCGCCCTGAGTTCCTTTGCGGAGATAGGGTGGTCTATAAATAAAATGTATTATTTATTATTATTGTTTTTCTGCCTTTTCTCTGTGCAGAATCTTCACCAAGATGGTTCTTGAGGCCCCATTGATCACAGAGAGTGCCTTGGAGGTGATCCGGAAATACTGTGAAGATGAGGTGTGTGCCATGGGGTTCCCATATAGTCCAGTTTTCTTTAGCAGGAGAGGACGTTCAGTGCTCATGTGTTTTGAAAGGGGATGTAAGGGGGGAGAAAAAGGCAAGGAAGTCCCTCTCTATCAGTTCAACTGCATGGATGTCATGCAACTCAATCTTGAGCTCAACCTATGTATTATTTTTCCCTAAGCTGATTTATTTATTTATTTTTATTTACAGTATTTATATTCCGCCCTTCTCACCCCAAAGAGGACTCAGAGCAGATCACATTGCACACATATAAGGCAAACATTCAATGCCATAACATAGAACAGAGACAGAGACAGATGCAGGCACGGGCTGGCCTTGAACTCATGACCTCTTGGTCAGAGTGATTTGTTGCAGCTGGCTGCTAACCAGCCTGCACCACTTTCCTTCAAGAGTTGTAGTTTGAAGCAACCCCAGTGCTAATCTCAAAGCATTTTTTCTGACTTTTTGCAGAGCCGATCCTACTTGGGCATGTCAACACTTCGGGATCTGATCTTCAAACGCCCCGCGAGGCAATTTGAATATCTGCATGTTCTCTTGGACCTCAGCTCCCATGAGAAGGACAAGGTGAGTCTTGGGTGAGCCAGTGTTGTTGTCTGGGAGCAGCACAAGGAACAGTTATGGGGTTGGATGAGATAGTGATCCCTCTCTGGTGGTTCAGCTTTGTTTCATGCCCAAAATCATTACAAATATTGTTATACTAGCTTAGGTACCCAGCGATGCCCAGGTTAGGTATTTTGCAACACTATTAAAAATAGTTTGGGGGCTATGAATAGTCACAATAGAAATACACATGTCTCTCTGGGTGTAAGATACACATGGATCTTTGGATGTGAGTGGACTACAGCCCCCATCATCCTCTCTCAATCCCTCCTGAACCCTTTCCAGTATTGTAGGATGTTCACGATGGGTATATGTGCAAAGTATGGTCCAGATTCATTGTTGATAAGATCCACACAGCTCTCTGGATATGAGTGGACTACAACTCCCATCATCCCGTCACACACACACCCAACTCAATCAAGTTTGGTCCAGATCAATTGCCAGTGGGGTTCACAATGCTCTCTGAATATGGGTGAACTACAACTCCCATCATCCTGGGTCAACCCCTCCAAATCTCACCAGTTCTTAAAAGTTGGTCACGGTGAGTATATGGGCCAGGTTTGTTCCAGATCTATCATCAGGGGTTCACAGTGCACTTCGCATACGGGTGAATTATAACTCCCATTGTTGGGCTGCTGACCTGAAGGCTGCCAAGTTTGAATCCCACCCGAGGAGAGCACGGATGAGCTCCATCTATCAGCTCCATGCGGGGACATGAGAGAAGCCTCCCACAAGGATGGTAAAACATCAAAACATCCGGGCGTCCCCTGGGCAACGTCCTTGCAGACGGCCAATTCTCTCACTCCAGAAGCAACTCAGGTTACTCCTGACACGAAAAAAATAAAAAATAAAAACAACTCCCATTGTTTCCCAAAACATTGGCTGTACTTAAAGTTGGTCGTGGTGGGTTTTTGTGCCAAGTTTGGTCCAGATCCATCGTCGGCAGGGTTCACAGGGCTCTTTGGATGTGGGAGCTATCTTGGAAATCACATACAAATATAAATAGATCAATACAAAAATGTCAGCTCACCACAGCCGCTCCTGAATGAACACACGAGACTCTTTGTGGTATCACCAGGAACTTTTACTGTAGGAAACATGAACATCAGAAAAGCCAAGAATGGGAGGCTCCGGCCAACCCTCCTTTATATACCCTCCCCCTCATTTGAACAGTCTCTTCCCGCTCAGTAAAACCCCGCGCAAATTCCCCGCCAAGTCCATCAGCCGTTTCTCCTCCGAGTCCTGGGACGCAGGTGTCTTATCAATGTCAGTGACCCTGAAACTCAGAGCCACATCCAGGCTCTAGTAGCAGGGTTCTGACATGGCGTCCTCCTCCCCTTCGTCCTGGAAGGAAAAGATTAAACACAACTATTGTTCTCCGCTGTCCAGAGTTCCTTTATACTTTTTTAACAGGCTGCAATGGAATACCGGGTGTACCTTTCCTAGGTCCTTTGGTAGCCTCAGCTCATAGGTCACTTCGTTTATTCTTTTTGCTACCCTGAATGGCCCTATATAGCGTGGAGCCAATTTCTTGGATGGGAACCCCAATTTCAGGTTTTTTGTGCTCAGCCAAACCAGATCTCCTTCGCCCAATTTGTCCCCCTCTCGGCGCCTACGATCCGCAAAGAGCTTGTACTTCTTTTGTGTTTCCCGCAATGCCTCTACCACGGTTTGCCACCCTTGCTTGATTTTGGCCGGCCATTCCTCGTCGGTCTGGCCCTCCCCTTCCTTCCACTCGGGTAGCCTGGGGAAAGGTGCCACCTCCTGTCCGTATACTATTTCGAATGGGGCACGACCTGTGGCCGAATGTACGGCCCCGTTAAAAGCCATCTCAGCAAACGGAAGAAGGTCCGCCCAATCATCCTGTCTATAATTGGTGTACATCCTTAAGAATTGGCACAGTGTCTGTTGGGTACGTTCGACCCCCCCGTTGGTCGCGGGATGAAAGGCCGAGCTCAGGTTCCTTTCTGCTCCTAACAGCTGTAAGAATTTTCCCCAAAATTTTGCAGTAAATTGGACTCCCCGGTCACTAATTATCTTGTCGGGACACCCATGTAGGCGATATACGTGCTTCACATACAAATCAGCAAGTTTTTCAGCTGAAGGGAGTTTTGGCAGAGCCACAAAGTGTGCCTGTTTTGAGAATAAGTCCAATATTGTCCAAATGTATCTGTGGCCTCTGCTGGGGGGTAGTTCGCCTACAAAATCCATGGCTACGCATTCCCATGGCCTCATGGGCTCCACCACCTTCTGCAATAGCCCCTGGGGCTTCCCCGGTGGTGTTTTTCCCTCTGCGCATAATTCACACTGCGTGACGTACCCCCTGGCGTCTTTCCTCATTCCGGGCCACCAGCATTGTTTGGCCAACAGTTTAATAGTCCTGGTGGGGCCTAGATGACCCGCACCCTTGTTATCATGGTACTTCCTTAACATTTCTCGTCTTAAACATTCAGGAATATACAATTTCTTATTTACAAACACCAAATCCCCACACAATTCTCCCTTTTCTTTGTTTGTTTGTAACCATTTGTCCATTCCATACGCTCGCTTCAACTCTTCCTCCCATATTTCTCCTCCCCCCGTGGAAATGGCAGTACGTTTGTTTTCTTTGGCCGCTTGTGCTCGAGTTAGTACTGCCAGGCCCCATTGCTTATCAAGAAAAATACTCCCTTCAGATTCCTGAATTCCTCCCCCGTGCTGAGGCATCCGAGAGAGAGCGTCAGCGAGTATATTATGTTTCCCCTGGAAGAATCTGAGTCTGAAATCAAAACGGCTGAAATATTGGGCCCATCTAATTTGCTTCGCTGATAGTTTACGAGGGGATCTTAGATACTGTAAATTTCTATGGTCAGTCCACACCTCAAACGGTGTTCCACTTCCTTCCAGGAAGTGTCTCCAGCACTCTAGTGCTTTTAGAATCGCTAAGGCTTCTCTCTCCCAAATCGGCCAGTTTTTTTCTGTATCGCTAAACTTTTTTGACAGATAGCCACATGGCTTCAGGTTCCCCCCCTCGTCTTTCTGTAGCAGAACTGCCCCATATGCCCGGTCTGACGCATCGCAATGTAATACAAAGGCTTTAGACATATCAGGGTGCTGTAGGACAGGCTCCTCCGTAAAACGCTTTTTAAGGGCTTCGAAAGCTTCCTGGCATTCTATTGTCCAGGTCAGTTTGGCCCCTGGGGCCTTCACTTTGGCTGTTTCTCCCCTACCTTTAGTCTTTAACAAATCCGTTAATGGCAAAGTGAGGCGCGCAAAGTCCTTGATAAATGTTCTATAGAAGTTTGCGAACCCTAGGAAGGATTGCAGCTGCTTCCGTGTTTTGGGGGCTTCCCACCCCCTCACGTCTTCTACCTTCGCAGGGTCCATCGCCACTCCCTGGGAGGAAATCCTATACCCCAGAAAGTCTATCTGGTCTTTATTGAACTCGCACTTGGCAAGCTTCGCATACAGTTTTGCTTCTCTCAACTTTTGCAGGACTTCCCTGACTAGTTCTATGTGTTGCTCCTTAGTCCGAGATACTAACAATATGTCATCTAAAAAAACAAAGACTCCCTTGTACAACAATGGATGCAACACTTCGTTGATTAATTGCATGAACGCGGCGCCTCCGCCGCACAAACCGAAAGGGAGCACACGATAATTGAATAATCCGAATGCACAGGAGAAGGCCGTCTTCCACCTGTCCTCTGGTTTAATCTGCAATTTATGGTATGCTTCAATTAAGTCCAATTTAGTGAATATCTGCCCCTCCGATAACTGGGCGATCAAGTCCTTCACTAAAGGTAGGGGGTATTTATTTCCAGAACTGATTGCATTCAGGCCCCTGTAGTCAATGCAGAGCCTCAGCGTTTGGTCCTTTTTGCGCCTGAACAACACAGGCGCCCCTAGAGGGGAATTTGAAGGCTCTATGAAACCCCTCGCTAGGTTTTTATCAATGTATTTTCTCAGTTCCTCCTTTTCCCTAGCCGACATTGGGTATATTTTTGCCTTAGGAAGCTCTGCTCCTGGGACTAGCTCTATCTTCACTTCAACTCTCCGCTTCGGTGGGAAACTGTCTGCTTCCTTCTCATCAAATACGTCCACAAAATCCCGATACTCTGGGGGTAATTTATCTGCCAGTTCTGCTATCCTGATAGAGTCTTCCTCCCCCCTTTTCCCCGGCTCCCTTTCCACTTCCTGGCTCCCTCCTTCCAACTTCATCCTGAAGATCATGCTCTTATCCTCCCAGTTGATTTGCGGGTTGGCCTGCCCCAGCCATGGCATGCCTAGTATAACATTATAGCTGGCTATTTGTGATATCACAAATGACACCTTTCCTTCCCAACTCCCTATCTTACACTTTACATCTTCGGCACTGTACTTAGCTAATGATCCCGATGCTGTGGATCCGTCCAACTGCGAAAAAGCTATTGGGGATTCTAGGTTCGTTCTTTCGCATCCCAATCCCTCGGCTAATTCCGGGGAGATGATGTTCCTGGAACATCCACAATCCACAAATGCTTTGCAGGTTGCTTGTTTGCTGCCACTTTCCAGCTGAATGGGGACCACTATCATGGCTTTGTCCTGACTTACCAACCCCCCCGAGTGGTGCCTCATCGGTGGTTCTTCCTCGGCGCGTTTCCCTGCCACGGCTCTTGGTTTGGGCGGGCCTCCGCCTTCCCCTTTTCTCTGCCAGCACTCGGCAGCCCTGTGGCCCAAACGGCCGCACACGAAGCAGCCCCTCCTGCTGGTGCTCACGTTCCCTGTCGGCTCCGTTCTCCTCCCGGCTGGGGTTGATCCCTCCTTCCGGCTCCCCTCTTTCATCTGCGGCCGCTGCTGTAGCCCTCCTCGGTGCCTCCTCGCCTGGGCCAGCGATGTCTCGACGCGCCCCGCCAGCTGAATCCATCCGCGCAGTGTGTCAGGCTCATCACGATGCACCGCCCAGGAGAGGATCTCCCGCCTGAGCCCCTCTTTGAAGAGTTCTATCTTTGTCACTGCAGACCATTCCGGCACCTTTTCAGCGAGGCATTGGAACTCCTCCGCATACTCAGATACCGACCTCTGCCCCTGGGAGACGGTCTTCAACTCCTCCCTCGCCCGGATCTGCTCCAGTGGATCTCGGAAACGGGTCTCCAGGGCCCCCATAAAGCGTCGGAGTGACCCCAGACATGGATCGCGCCGCGCGTGTAGTTGAACGTACCAGCTGGCCGCTCCCCTCTTCAACACTGCACCAATGGCCCGTACCCGGCTGGATTCCGTTCTGAAAGTGTGGGCATTGTCCTCCATATAGCCCCTCACCGTGGTCAGGAAAAAATCCAGTTCAGAGGACTCTCCCCCAAACTCGATCCTTAGTTCCTCTCGTCTCGGTAGGGGTCCCTGTGGTGGCAATCCCCAATCCTCCGCCCGTCGCAAGCCCCCTTGCGGGCCAGTGGGCCCCGCTGCTGCTTCCCTTTGTCCTGTGCCACGCCCGGCATTCGCCAGGGGCACCAGGGTCTCAGTTGGGAGCGTAGCCGGGATTCTCGGAGGCTTTTCCCCTTCGTCGTCACTCTCCTCCACCCGCGTCAGGCTCGTTTGGATCTTGGGCCGGGCACCGGGCTCCTTTCGCATTTCCCTTCCCTTCGGTGCTGGGAGGTCTGCAAAGCCCTGGCTGCTTCCCATGCTCACGTCCCACATTGAGCTAGCCCGGAGTTCCCTTCCTCGCTCCGGCTCCGCCAAAACCGCCAGGCGCTCCATCGCCCTCGACATCACTGCCAGGGTGGTCTCCATCGCCGACATCCTCTCCTCCAGAAACACCATCTTTTGCGGGCCTGGGGAAGGTGAACCTTCCTCTCCTCCGGTGCTATCTCCCCGCACCACTCCGCGCCTCTGGGTTACCCCATTTGGCTGGGCATAAGCGGTGGATGACGCCAGGGCCGCCAGCTGGTGGAACTCAGCGTCCGTCTCGGGAGTGGCCCTTTCCGACCTTCCTCCTCCGGCGCCCAAGAGCTCTTCATCCTCCACTTGCATGTTACACCTCACCGCTACAGCGGGATGGTGTCCGTATTCTTGGCTTAGTGTCAGCTCACCACAGCCGCTCCTGAATGAACACACGAGACTCTTTGTGGTATCACCAGGAACTTTTACTGTAGGAAACATGAACATCAGAAAAGCCAAGAATGGGAGGCTCCGGCCAACCCTCCTTTATATACCCTCCCCCTCATTTGAACAGTCTCTTCCCGCTCAGTAAAACCCCGCGCAAATTCCCCGCCAAGTCCATCAGCCGTTTCTCCTCCGAGTCCTGGGACGCAGGTGTCTTATCAATGTCAGTGACCCTGAAACTCAGAGCCACATCCAGGCTCTAGTAGCAGGGTTCTGACACAAAAATACATATTTTCACTTTTATTATAGGCTAGCTTGGGTATCTGGCGTTGCCCTGATTATTTGAAAAATTGTACAAAATACATGAGGTTGTGGATGAACTACAATGCCAGGTTAACCCCAAGAAACTCCCATCAGTACTTAGTTTGTTATTTTGGGCAAGTTTGCTCTGGATGCATCATTGGTGGAGTTAAGTGTGCTCTCTGGCTGTAGGGTAAACTATAACTCCCGCTATGGTGAGTCAGTCAAACCCCTCCAGTAGGTTGAATTGGTCATGGGGTTTCTGTGTGCCAATTTTGGTCCAATTCCATCTTTGGTGGAGTTCAGAGTGCTCACTAATTGCAGGTGAACTATAAATCCCAGCACCTACAACTCCTAAATGTCCAAGCCAATTCCCCTCAGAACCCACCAGTATTCAAATTTGGGGATATCGGGTATGCATGCCAAGTTTAGTCCAGATCCATCATTGTTTGGATTTATAGTGCGCTTTGGATGTAGGAAAAGAATGCAAAGGAAGAGGAGAGCAGGGAGTTAAACAAAACAAACAAACAAAAGTAACAAAGGACAAAACATTACAGTATTCCAGCTATGAGGGAGAAATAAAGAAGGTCTTCTTCACAAACCTCACTAATTCATCCCCAAAAGATTTTAGCCAAATTGTGTCCATGCAATTTTCAATAACAGTAATTAAGGGTTAATTTTTTGATATAGCCTCAGGGTTCATATGTTATTTGAGTGATTATACTGCTTCTGTTTATGTGATTGACTTAGTCAATTGTTATTGGGGGTTTTTTTGTATATTTATAGCGTTTTGTAGTGTTTTTGGTGTTTTTTGTACAATGTTTTATGCTGATTTTATATTGGAAACCGCCCTGAGTCCCTTTTGGGAGGGAGGGCGGTATACAAATAAACTTTTACTTACTTACTTACTTCACCCCCATTTTAAGGTTCTCCCCCATGATCTTATAGCACTTTTAACTTCCTTCATGTTTACAAATTTCACTTCACACACTTTTGCCCAGTTCATTTTATGATTTCATTGCTGTGTTTTAACTTGTGTTTTACTAATGATTGTGACTTTATTTTATGTCTTTTTAATTTTCATTTGTGCTTTTTTTCGGTATTTGATATTATTGGATGTTCGTTTTGTATTTGCAAGCTGCCCCGAGTCCCCCTGGGGAGATGGAGGCGGGGTATAAAAATAAAATTATTATTATTATTATTATTTACAGTATTTATATTCCGCCCTTCTCACCCCGAAGGAGACTCAGGGTGGATCACATTATATACATATAGGGCAAACATTCAATGCCCATGAACACATCGAACCGAGACAGAGACAGACGCAGAGGCAATTTAACCTTCTCCTGAGGGGATGTTCGATTCTGGCCACAGGGGGGAGCAGCTGCTTCATCATCCACTCTGATGGCACTTCCTCACTTCCTCATTCCAACGTCGTAAATTAGTTAAACTTGCCTCCCCACTTTTATAAGTGGTACCTTATTTCCTACTTGATAGATGCAACTATCTTTTGGGTTGCTAGGTCAGCAACGAGCAGGGGCTTTATTTTATTTTTAATTGACGGGTGCTCACCCCGCCACGGGCTGGCCTTGAACTCATGACCTCATGGTCAGAGTGATTTATTGCAGCAGCTGCTCAGCAGCCTGCGTCACAGCCCAGCCCCAAGTGAACTACAGGTGAACTATTAGGTGAACTACAACTCCTGTACATCCCTCCAAAGACCTCCTGTATTTTTTGTGTGTCATGGGGGTTCTGTGTGCCAAGTTAGTTCCAAATCCATTGTTGGTGGAGTTCAGAGTGCTCTTAGATTGCAGGTGATTGCAGTACTTGCAACTCCTATAAATCATGGTGAATTCTCCCCAAACCTCTCTAGTATGTTCAGTTGCTGATCAATTCCTCTGTTTGCAGTATGCCATAGAAAGGAATAGGAAATTCTTCACCAATAGAGAGAGTCAGAAACACTGGGATGTCTGTGGTGGAGGAAAAGCAAAAAATCTAGGATAAAATTGTCCCTTATGAAAGCCTCCACTTGGGTGGAGGGCAGTCTGGTGTTTGTGGATGTCATTGACAGGGCTCTCGGACATGTTCACAGCCCTCTCTATAACCTGCAATGTCATTGGAAGGAGGGCCATTGGTGGCTCCTGAGTAATGGGAGTTACACTTTCTGTGTAAGGGGACACCCCAGCCACACGCATACATACATATTTTCACTTTTATTATGTGCATAGACTAGCTTAGGCACCCGATGATACATAGAAGATAAATAATTGACTTCCAGACTATGTGTGTAAGGTGCATATAAATATATGAATTTCCTATGCAAACACAGGTACTGTATTCCCAAATCACAAGCCTTTCGGATCCCAAGCGTTTCAGATAATTTGAGATATTTCACGTCTTCCTCTCTCTTAGGTTCGCCAGCAAGCCCTTCTGTTCATCAAGCGAATGTATGAGAAAGACCATCTGAGGGAATATGTGGAGAAGTTTGCCCTGAATTACCTGCAACTCTTGGTCCATCCCAATCCTCCCTCTGTCCTTTTTGGTGCTGACAAAGATACAGGTAAGGGGACTGATCTGGATCAGTTGGTATAGCAGGTTGGATAAGCTTAAGGATAGGGGTACATTGAGGTATAACACCTCTAAAAGGCATTACATTTAATATTTTAAATTATTGTTTAAGTTTGTGTGAGTAGATGTACCTTCAAGTCCCTTGTTGACTTCAGCGACCCCATGAATGTCATAGAATTTCCTTAAGTATGGGATACTCAGAGATGATTTTGCCAATTCCTTCCTCTAAAATAGCATACAAAATTCATTGGCCCTCTCCCATCCAAGTACTAACCAGGGCTGGCTCTGCTTAGTTTCCAATATTAGAATTTAGTGTCTAAAACAAACTTTTTCCCCTTAAAGTTGAAAACTAGAAAAATTACTTCTTTGAACTAAAGCTAATGCTGGTTTGGGAAATTATGGGAATTGTCATCTGAGTTGAGATGTGTCCGTATATGTTCCCTGTCTCATCTCCCAGTTTCTCCAAAGTAAATTTAACTTCCTAGCAGCCGGATGCCTGACCTTTGCTTTTCCAAACTTCTTTGTTGCTTTCCAGAGGTGGCTGCTCCCTGGACAGAAGAGACCATCAAGCACTGCCTCTACCTTTACCTGGCCCTCCTGCCCCAGAACCACAAATTGATCCATGAGCTGGCATCTGTGTATACGGAGGCCATTGCTGACATCAAACGCACTGTCCTCAGAGTCATCGAGCAGCCAGTAAGTAGCCTGGGCTGTTGGGAGTCTACCACATCCTGCACAAGTTTGTAGTCCTCATCAAGAAAATAGACAGACAGATGAGTTAGGTGATAGAGAAATGCTTTCTTCTCCCATTACCCTCCTGGTCTGTCTTTCTATTCTCTCCTGCTTCTTCTGTTTGTTATACTGATGCTTCTGTTTGTTATACTGTTTGTTATACTGATACAGATGTTTTTATTCGTGGCAAGTCCCTGAGTCCTCCATTTTTGTTCTTGTCCTGTGGACATAGAGAGAGGCAAAATGTCTCTAGAGAGATAGATAATTACATAGCTAGGCCCTAGCTTTGCTGTATAGACATGTAGCTCATTTTAATAATAATAATAATAATAATAATAATAATAATAATAATAATAATTGTCAGGCTCACTTCAAAGGACCAGTCTGAACGCAGATCAAAGACAGCTGCTCTCAAACCCAATCTTTATTGAAGAATACATGACTTTGGAAAAGTCGAGAATGACCTAATGTTTACATACAATCATTTTTATCACCTTTGTTGCAACGTCACACCACACGTAAATATCATCACCAAATCCCACCCCCTGTATCACATTTCTACTATCCCCACACACTCTACCAATTATAATTGTTTATACTTTCAACCCCGAGTTCCCAGGCTCTTCTATCTTCTTCTGCCAGGTGCTTCCATGAGACATCCAAGATTATTTATGTTATGACTCCAAGTCCAGGGCTTGGAAATTCAGCCCTGGGACTTGGTTCCATGACATGGCGCCCCCTTTTTCTTCATCCTCCTCTTCGGTGTTTCTTTCATCACAAATCTGAAATAAATCAAACAATAACTCTATGTGTCCGTTTTGTCCAAAGTACCCATATACTTTTTCAGTAAACTGCGATGGAATACTGGGTGTATTTTCCCTAAACTTTTCGGCAATGCCAATTGGAAAGTCACTTCGTTTATAACACCCTGTATTCTGAATGGTCCAATATATTTGGGGCCCAGTTTTCTCGAAGGTAGCCCCAACTTGATGTTTTGTGTACTTAACCACACTAAATCTCCTTTCTCCAATTTATCGCCTTCCATCCTTTTTCTGTCTGCGAATGTTTTATACTTTTTGTGTGCTTCCTTTAAGGATGCTGTTACTTGACTCCAACATTCTAGCATTTGAGTTTTCCATTTCCCTGCCCCCGTTTCTTCATTCTCTGTCCATCTTGGCAATTGGGGCAGAGGCTGTATTTCATACCCGTAAACTACTTCAAAGGGGGTTTTATTTGTTGCAGAGTGTATAGTCGAATTAAAAGCCAGTTCTGCGAAGGCCAGCCACTTAGACCAGTCATTTTGTCTCATGTTAGAGTACATGCGAAGAAACTGCCCAAGTGTCTGTTGAGTACGTTCTACTGCCCCATTTGTCATGGGATGAAAGGCAGAACTTAGACTCCTTTCTGCTCCTAGCATTTCCAAGAATTTTTCCCAGAATTTTGCTGTGAACTGAACCCCTCTGTCACTGACCACTCTACTGGGACATCCATGAAGTTTATAAATATGGTTTATGTACAATTCAGCCAGTTTCTCTGCCGATGGTAGTTTCGTCAGTGCTATAAAGTGGGCCTGTTTAGAAAACAGGTCTAATACCGTCCAAATATAACGATGTCCCTTGCTAACCGGCAGTTCCCCCACAAAGTCCATAGCTACACATTCCCAAGGTCTGGTAGGTTCTGCTACTGTTTGTAATAGTCCCATCGGCTTCCCTCCTCTCGGTTTATTTCTGGCACAATCATCACATTGAATAACATGATGCTTTATGTCCTTCCTCATCCCTGGCCACCAACAATGTTTTGCTATCGCCTTTGTTGTTTTTGTAATCCCTGTATGACCAGCGCTCTGGTTATTGTGAAAACGATGCAAAATCTTAATCCTTAATATTGCTGGGATATACAGTTTCTTGTTCACAAACCAAAATCCCCCCTTCTGCTCCCCCTTTTCTGCGTTGGATGCGATCCACTGATCTCCTTCGTATGACTGTCTCAGTTCTTTTCCCCAACTATTTTCCTTGTCAAATTCGATAGTAGCAGTGTTCTCTCTTTGGGTCTGCGCTCTCGTACTGACAGCTAAACCCCATTGTTTATCGGAAAATAATGTTCCCTCTTTTGTTGTGGTTATGCCCTCGTGTTGTGGCATGCGTGAAAGAGCGTCTGCCAAGACATTCTGTTTCCCTTGGAAAAACTTTAATTGGAAATCGAACCTGCTAAAGTATTGCGCCCATCTAATCTGTTTAGGGGACAATTTTCGAGGAGATTTTAAGTACTGGAGTGTCAGCTCACCACAGCCGCTCCTAAATGAACACACGAGACTCTCTGTGATATCACCAGAAACTTTACTGCAGGAAACATAAACATCCGAAAAGCCAAGAATGGGAGACTCCGGCCAACCATCCTTTATATACCCTCCCCCTCATTTGAAAAGTCTCTTCCCGCTCAGTAAAACCCCGCGCAAATTCCCCGCCAAGTCCAGCAGCCGTTACTTCTCCGAGTCCTGAGACGCAGGTGTCTTATCAATGTCAGTGACCCTGAAACTCAGAGCCACATACAGGCTCTAGTAGCAGGGTTCTGACATGGCGTCCTCCTCCCCTTCGTCCTGGAAGGAAAAGATTAAACACAACTATTGTTCTCCGCTGTCCAGAGTTCCTTTATACTTTTTTAACAGGCTGCAATGGAATACCGGGTGTACCTTCCCTAGGTCCTTGGGTAGCTTCAGCTCATAGGTCACTTCGTTTATTCTTTTCGCTACCCTGAACGGCCCTATATAGCGTGGAGCCAATTTCTTAGATGGGAACCCCAATTTCAGGTTTTTTGTGCTCAGCCAAACCAGATCTCCTTCGCCCAATTTGTCCCCCTCTCGGCGCCTACGATCTGCAAAGAGCTTGTACTTCTTTTGTGTTTCCCTCAATGCCTCCACCACGGTCTGCCACCCTTGCTTAATTTTGGCCGGCCATTCCTTGTCGGTCTGGCCCTCTCCTTCCTTCCACTCGGGTAGCCTGGGGAAAGGTGCCACCTCCTGTCCGTATACTATTTCGAATGGGGCACGACCTGTGGCCGAATGTACGGCCCCGTTAAAAGCCATCTCAGCAAACGGAAGAAGGTCCGCCCAATCGTCCTGTCTATAATTGGTGTACATCCTCAAGAATTGGCACAGTGTCTGTTGGGTACGTTCGACCCCCCCGTTGGTTGCGGGATGAAAAGCCGAGCTCAGATTCCTTTCCGCTCCTAACAGCTGTAAGAATTTCCCCCAAAATTTTGCAGTGAATTGGACTCCCCGGTCGCTAATTATTTTGTCGGGACACCCATGTAGGCGATATACATGCTTCACATACAAATCAGCGAGCTTTTCAGCCGAGGGGAGTTTTGGCAGGGCCACAAAGTGTGCCTGTTTTGAGAATAGATCCAATATTGTCCAAATGTATCTGTGGCCTCTGCTGGGGGGTAGTTCGCCTACAAAATCCATTGCCACGCATTCCCATGGCCTCATGGGCTCCACCACCTTCTGCAATAGCCCCTGGGGCTTCCCAGGTGGTGTCTTGCCCTCTGCACATAATTCACACTGCGTGACGTACCCCCTGGCGTCTTTCCTCATTCCGGGCCACCAGCATTGTTTGGCCAACAGTTTAATAGTCCTGGTGGGGCCTAGATGACCTGCACCCTTGTTATCGTGGCATTTCCTTAACATTTCTTGTCTTAAACATTCAGGAATATACAATTTCTTATTAACAAACACCAAATCCCCACACAGTTCTCCCTGTTCTTTGTTCGTTTGTAACCATTTGTCCATTCCATATGCCCGCTTCAACTCTTCCTCCCATATTTCTCCTCCCCCCGTGGAAATGGCAGTGCGTTTGTTTTCTTTGGCTGCTTGTGCTCGAGTCAGTACTGCCAGGCCCCATTGCTTATCTAGGAAAAGGCTCCCCTCAGATTCCTGAATTCCTCCCCCGTGCTGAGGCATCCGGGAGAGAGCGTCAGCGAGTATGTTGTGTTTCCCCTGGAAGAACTTGAGTCTGAAATCAAAACGGCTGAAATATTGGGCCCATCTAATCTGCTTCGCTGATAGTTTACGAGGGGATCTCAGATACTGTAAATTTCTATGATCAGTCCACACCTCAAACGGTGTTCCACTTCCTTCCAGGAAGTGTCTCCAGCACTCTAGTGCTTTCAGAATCGCTAAGGCTTCTCTCTCCCAAATCGGCCAGTTTTTTTCTGTATCGCTAAATTTTTTCGACAGATAGCCACATGGCTTCAGGTTCCCCCCCTCGTCTTTCTGCAGCAGAACTGCCCCATATGCCCGGTCTGACGCATCGCAATGTAGTACAAAGGCCTTAGACATATCAGGGTGCTGTAGGACAGGCTCCTCGGTAAAACGCTTTTTTAGGGCTTCGAAAGCTTCCTGGCATTCTATTGTCCAGGTCAGTTTGGCCCCTGGGGCCTTCACTTTGGCTGTTTCTCCCCTGCCTTTAGTCTTTAACAAATCCGTTAATGGCAAAGTGAGGCGCGCAAAGTCCTTGATAAATGTTCTATAGAAGTTTGCGAACCCCAGGAAGGATTGCAGCTGCTTCCGTGTTCTGGGGGCTTCCCACCCCCTCACGTCTTCCACCTTCGCAGGGTCCATCGCCACTCCCTGGGAGGAAATCCTATACCCCAGAAAGTCTATCTGGTCTTTATTGAACTCGCACTTGGCAAGCTTCGCATACAGCTTCGCTTCCCTCAACTTTTGTAGGACTTCCCTGACTAGTTCTACGTGTTGCTCCTTGGTCCGAGACATTATCAATATGTCATCTAAAAAAATAAAGACTCCCTTGTACAATAATGGATGCAACACTTCGTTGATTAATTGCATGAACGCAGCCCCTCCCCCGCATAAACCGAATGGGAGCACACAATAATTGAATAATCCGAAGGCGCAGGAGAAGGCCGTCTTCCACCTGTCCTCTGGTTTGATCTGCAATTTATGGTAAGCCTCAATTAAATCCAATTTAGTGAATATCTGTCCCTCCGATAACTGGGCGATCAAGTCCTTCACTAAGGGTAGAGGGTATTTATTTACAGTACTGATTGCATTCAGGCCCCTGTAGTCAATGCAGAGCCTCAGCGTTTGGTCCTTTTTCCTCCTAAACAACACAGGGGCCCCTAAAGGGGAGTTCGAAGGTTCTATGAAACCTCTCGCTAGGTTTTTATCAATGTACTTTCTCAGTTCCTCCTTTTCCCTAGCCGACATCGGGTATATCTTTGCCTTGGGAAGCTCTGCTCCTGGGACTAGCTCTATTTTCACTTCGACTCTCCGCTTCGGTGGGAAATTGTCTGCTTCCTTCTCGTCAAACACGTCCACAAAATCCCGATACTCTGGGGGTAATTTATCTGCCAGTTCTGCTATTCTGATGGAGTCTTCCTCCCCCCTTTTCCCCGGCTCCCTCTCAACTTCCTGGCTCCCTTCTTCCAAACTCATCCCGAAAATCATGCTCTTATCCTCCCAGTTGATTTGCGGGTTGGCCTGCCCCAGCCACGGCATGCCTAGTATAACATTATAGCTGGCTATTTGTGATATCACAAATGACACCTTTCCTTCCCAACTCCCTATCTTACACTTTACATCTTCGGCACTGTATCTAGCTAACGATCCTGATGCTGTGGATCCGTCCAACTGCGAAAATGCTATTGGGGATTCTAGGTTCGTCCTTTCGCATCCTAATCCCTCGGCTAATTCAGGGGAAATGATGTTCCTGGAACATCCACAATCCACAAACGCTTTGCAGGTTGCTTGTTTGCTGCCATTTTCAAGCTGAATGGGGACCACTATCATAGCTTTGTCCTGACTTACCAACCCCCCCGAATGGTGCCTCATCGGTGTTTCTTCCTCGGCGCGTTTTCCTGCCACGGTTCTTGGTTTGGGCTGGCCTCCGCTTTCCCCTTTTCTCTGCCAGCACTCGGCAGCTCTGTGGCCCAACCGGCCGCACACAAAGCAGCCACTCCTGCTGGCGCTCACGTTCCCTGTCGGCTCCGCTCTCCTCCCGGCTGGGGCTGATCCCTCCTTCCGGCTCCCCTCTTTCATCTGCGGCCGTTGCTGTAGCGCTCCTCGGTGCCTCCTCGCCTGGGCCAGCGATGTCTCGACGCGCCCCGCCAGCTGAATCCATCCGCGCAGTGTGTCAGGCTCATCACGATGCACCGCCCAGGAAAGGATCTCCCTCCTGAGCCCCTCTTTGAAGAGTTCCATCTTTGTCACTGCAGACCATTCCGGCACCTTTTCGGCGAGGCATTGGAATTCCTCCGCATACTCAGATACCGACCTCTGCCCCTGGGAGACGGTCTTCAACTTCTCCCTCGCCCGGATCTGCTCCAATGGATCTCGGAAACGGGTCTCCAGGGCCCCCATAAAGCGTCGGACTGACCCCAGACATGGGTCGCGCCGCGCGTGCAGCTGAACGTACCAGCTAGCCGCTCCCCTCTTCAACACTGCACCAATGGCCCGGACCCGGCTGGATTCCGTTCTAAAAGTGTGAGCATTGTCCTCCATATAGCCCCTCACCGTGGTAAGGAAAAAGTCCAGTTCAGAGGACTCTCCCCCAAACTCGATCCTTAGTTCCTCTCGTCTCGGTAGGGGTCCCTGTGGTGGCAATCCCCAATCCTCCGCCCGTCGCAAGCCCCCTTGCGGACCAGTGGGCCCCGCTGCTGTTTCTCTTGGCCCTGTGCCACGCCCGGCATTCGCCAGGGGCACTAGGGTCTCAGCTGGGAGCGTAGCCGGGATTCTCGGAGGCTTTTCCCCTTCGTCGTCACTCTCCTCCACCCGCGTCAGGCTTGGTTGGGTCTTGGGCCGGGCGCCGGGCTCCTTTCGCATTTCCCTTCCCTTCGGTGCTGGGAGGTCTGCAAAGCCCTGGCTGCTTCCCACGCTCACGTCCCACATTGAGCCAGCCCGAAGTTCCCTTCCTCTCTCTGGCTCCGCCAAAAACGCCAGGCGCTCCATCGCCCTCGACATTACTGCCAGGGTGGTCTCCATCGCCGACATCCTCTCCTCCAGAAACACCATCCTCTGTGGGCCTGGGGAAGGTGAACCTTCCTCTCCTCCGGTGCTGTCTCCCTGCACCACTCCACGCCTCTGGGTTACCCCATTTGGCTGGGCATAAGCGGTGGATGACGCCAGGGCCGCCAGCTGGTGGAACTCAGCGTCCGGCTCGGGAGTGGCCCTTCCCGACCTTCCTCCTCCTGCGCCCAAGAGTTCTTCATCCTCCACTTGCATGTTACACCTCACCGCTACGGCGGGATGGTGTCTATTTTCTTGGCTTAGTGTAGTGTCAGCTCACCACAGCCGCTCCTAAATGAACACACGAGACTCTCTGTGATATCACCAGAAACTTTACTGCAGGAAACATAAACATCCGAAAAGCCAAGAATGGGAGACTCCGGCCAACCATCCTTTATATACCCTCCCCCTCATTTGAAAAGTCTCTTCCCGCTCAGTAAAACCCCGCGCAAATTCCCCGCCAAGTCCAGCAGCCGTTACTTCTCCGAGTCCTGAGACGCAGGTGTCTTATCAATGTCAGTGACCCTGAAACTCAGAGCCACATACAGGCTCTAGTAGCAGGGTTCTGACACTGGAGGTTCTTATGATCAGACCAAATTTCAAATGGGATTCCACTCCCTTCGAGGAAGTGTCGCCAGCATTCTAAGGCTTTTAATATGGCTAATGCTTCTTTTTCCCATATGGGCCAACATTTTTCAGTTTCACTGAACTTCCGAGACAAATATCCACAAGGTTTTAAGTTCCCATTTTGATCTTTTTGTAATAGTACTGCCCCGTATGCACAGTCTGAAGCATCGCAATGAATTATGAAAGGGCTCCGGATATCGGGGTGTTTTAGGACAGGTTCTTCTGTGAAGCGTCCTTTTAGGGTTTCAAATGCCTTTTGGCATTCTGGCGTCCAACTCGGTTTGGCGCCAGGAGCTTTCACTTTTGCTGTCTCCCCTTTCCCTTTCGTTTTTAAAAGTTCAGTAAGGGGTGCGGTTATTTGCGCAAAGCTTTTTATGAACGATCTATAAAAATTTGCAAATCCCAGAAATGATTGCAATTGCCTCCTTGTTTGAGGTATTCCCCATTCTTTTACGTCTGATACTTTAGACGGGTCCATAGCTAACCCTTCTGGAGATATCCGGTACCCCAGAAAGTCAATTTGAGTTTTGTTGAATTCACATTTGGATAGTTTTGCATACAGCTTTGCTTCCCTTAGTCTTTGCAAAACTTCCCGGACCAATTCCACGTGCTTTTCTTTATCTTCGCTCACGATCAGGATGTCATCCAGAAATATGAATACTCCTCGGTACAACAGTGGGTGCAGTATTTCATTTATAAGCTGCATAAAGCAACCGCCGCCGTTTTTTAATCCGAATGGTAAAATTAAATATTCAAAATGGCCGAATGCGCAGGAAAATGCAGTTTTCCAAGTATCCTCGGGTTTGATTCTTAATTTATGGTACGCTTCGA